>NC_064640.1:468921761-469224791 GCF_023864345.2 Schistocerca serialis cubense
AAACCACAGAAACGCAAGAATCGGATAAAAGAGATGAAAACGACAAAACAGAGTACCATAGCTGACTGACCATGAGAAGAAAAAGGAGAAGCCAGCCACTCTGCAACCCATTAAACCTCCACCCTAAAAGCTCTAGGTTGGAGAATACAGGGGGACCAAGGACATGCGCTAAAACTTAGATCAAATGATAAAACCCTCCCTCACGAATGAAACGTAAAACTCGATCACCTGATGAGGCTTTGTGAGGTAAAATTAGCGGCAACGAGACCGGTAACCGAAGATTTCGTCGCAGGGCACTCAAAGTGGTACAGTGCACCAGAATACGGGCCACTGTGAACCGAGCGCCGCATCGACACTGAGGCTGGTCTTCACAGCGCAGGAGGTAGCCGTGGGTCGCCAAAGCGTGGCTAATGTGGAGCCGGCAGAGAACCACAGAGTCCCAGCAAGAGGCCTGCATGGAGGACTGCTACACATTCGTAGTCTCCTTAATGGCACGTAGTTTGTTGTGCGTACTGTGAGGTAATGGGCGAGTTGTGGCGCCCGAAAAATATTCTAAGTTCAGAGTTGGCGAGGCCGCGCGGCAGCCTCTCGCCGGCACAGCTCGTCGGTGCCGTATGGTGCTGAACGTTAGCGGGGGCAAGAGGGGTAGCCCCAGCGCGTGGTCCAGGCCAACACATGGCTGCGAATTCCATGTTGACGCTGTGATGAGGATTGTGCTTTGTGTTGATGAAGGAGATGTGTATGTTGGGATTGCCAAAGCTTTCTGAAACCACAATGGCAGACGTTACACAGCTCATGTAGAAATTAATAATGGCCAGAGGGATCATGTAACCTTAAAAAGTAACATGTACATTACCATTATTTGCATGACGATATAAACATCCCTTGGGCAAATACCGGATTTGTGAAATGTTACACCGATGATGGAAGATATCACCCAGTAAGATTCTTGGCAGCGTGTAGGGACACATTTGTTCACGGCATGCCAGACGAAGCGAAAATAAAATACGTTAAGTGGTATTTGGAGGGAGACCCACGGTATTGGGCAAATGTTAAATGCAGTTCGTGCGAATCGTAAGAAGAGTTCGAAATGTGTTTTTTGAATAAATTTTGGAGTAAGGCAAAACAGACGAGGAACCAAAAGTAATTTTTAAGTGGTCCGAGTATCAGGTATGGTAATGGGACAATGAGAGATTTTTGCAA
Source organism: Schistocerca serialis cubense (assembly GCF_023864345.2). NCBI lineage: Eukaryota > Metazoa > Arthropoda > Insecta > Orthoptera > Acrididae > Schistocerca > Schistocerca serialis. The sequence continues at coordinate 468,922,965 of NC_064640.1, forward strand.
GCGCAAACTTGGCAAGCTTATGCATGTGAAACATCCGTCGGGGGTTTTAACGGACATCACCACGTTAAAAAGGCGATTACCCGAAACTTTGCAGTCGGATCTTGTCCATAGTCCATGTGATTCCATTGACGAATTTCTAGAATTTGTAGAAAAATTAGAGAGGGCTTTGAAGTTCAAACCTCAGATCAAAGCGGGTCGTAGTTATCACCAAAATAATAATAGTGAGAGAAATCAAAGGAATTCACATGGAGATAGTAGCTGGAATGAGCAGAAATGGTCGGAGTACTAACGGGAGTGATAACTTCCGTGAACGGGACCCAAGTAAAGAACTCAGTTTGGACGGGGGAAACTCGCGCGAAGTGCAGTCGCTTAGCAACCGGTCGGGAAACTGATGTTCGCCACATCTTAGGTCCGGGGATGGTGAACTGAACAGATGATGAAAGGAGCTGAGGATAATAGTAATGGTAGAAATGTTGATAGTTATGGAGAAAGGCAACAAATATGTAATATGGAGTATGTTAAAGAGGAAGGGTATATAGGCGGCTCTTTCAATAAAAGCAGGCGCTAACGGCGGAAGCATAGATTTGTGAGAGATTTAAGTAAAAGTAATGAGAATAGATTTGCGGGGAATGATGTAACTTATGGATGTGTAATGAATGTGTGTGTGAATGGCGATGAATGGAAAGATGCAGTGGTTCAAAAAGAAGTAAAAAAGGAGATCAATTATGTGAAAGCAAATTGTGTGGAGAGTTCTGAAGAGGTTTCAGCAAATAGTAGCAATTCCAGTAAGGAAGGTGTCATAGTAGCAAGTATTTGAGAATCGGTGAAAAGCGTCGATGTTAGTGAAGGCGGCGTAGCTTTGGTCTCGCCAGCTGCAAGAGAGGGTGATTGTGTTCCGGCGGAAAGAATTAATATTACTAAGGGAGGCTTACCATTGGTCTCACCAGCAGTTGAAGTTAAAAATGTACTGGCGGAGGTAGATGATTTCAGTTTAAAGGAACAGAGTATTGGTAATTTATGTAACGATGTAAAAGGTACTAGTACTGATACTTCGGAGGAAGGAATTTACTCCTTTCTAGTCACGAATAAACTTACTGATGAATGTGTGGATCTAAGATATTTGTCAGAGTGTGAATGTGAGAATGTATGTAAAGTCGGATCTGGGGTTAATCTGGATGAAATGTGTGTAAAAATGGCAGTGTGTTCTGATTTTTGTCCGATCACAGCGGAATGTAACAAGTGTGGAAGTCCCAAAATTGTACGGCAAGGTAGCAGCACTTTGTGTAATATAGCGGCAGAGGATAAAGTCGTGTACGATTCAAGTAAAGTTAATTTGTCGACGGAGGAAAGTAAGGTTTCTTATGTGAATTTTTGTTGTGATTTAAATGGTGTATCAGCAGATAAGGTTGCTGAGATGAATATTTACGGTGATGATGCCTTAGGCATCGATGTGTTATTTCCGGAATATAAAGTGTTTAACAGTGAATTGATGTGTAATTTCGTTGAAGCTGCTAGTGTCAATATTTTGGAGCGGAGAAACAGTAAAGTTGTGCATGCTGTGGGCAGTGAATCGGCGAAAGGTGTGGAAGAACTAACAGAAAATTTAGAGAGGGCTGAAGTAAATAGTGTGCAGGAGGGTATGAAACTTTCTGGCAGATTAAAACTGTGTTTTAATCTGTCAGAAAGTTTCATATCAGGGCACACTCCGCTGTAGAGTGAAAATCTCATCTGGAAACATCCCCCAGGCTGTGGCTAAGCCATGTCTCCTCATATCCTTATTTTCAGGAGTGCTAATTCTGCAAGGTTCGCAGGAGAGCTTCTGTAATGTTTGGAAGGTAGGAGACAAGGTACTGGCAGAAGTAAGGCTGTGAGGACAGACCGTGAGTCGTACTTGGGTAGCTCAGTTGGTAGAGCACTTGCCCGCGACAGGCAGTTTCGAGTCTCGGTCCGGCACACGGTTTTCATCTGCAGAAAGTTTCATATTAGCGCACACTCCGCTGCCGAGTGAGAAGCTCATTCTGGATGAGGGTAGTTTGTGTAATAAAGTACTTACGAATTGGTTTATGAAGGAGGAGTGTGATTTTACTGTGGCTGATTTACATTGGTACGGTAGAATATTACGGTCGTTACCGCCGTATATGTGGAAACGAGAGAAGTTTAAAATTGCTAGAGTTTTAGAAAAGGGAAGGAATGAATTTGGGGTGAAGGAAATATTTAGTAAATTATTTTGGGATGAACATGTGACTGAGGGATGAATAGACGGGGTGTGGGAAGACAAGGGACGAGATATAGAAAATGATTTATTGAGGGAGAAATATTTTGAACGAAAGGGAATGGTAAATGTACACAAAATTACTGAAATTAACGTTGGCAACGAAATGGTAGATGCACTTCTAGATTCAAGTAGTAATTTGTCAGCAGTGTGGTAAAGGAAAGGACTCCAGTTAGGAAAGGAGGGGTGGGACACGAACTGCATCTGGAAGCCCTAACCTGGGCCGCCAGTGTAAGAGATGAACGGTTACAGGTGGGAAATGGATATGGTAATTTCAATGCGCGGGAGAATTACGATAGTGTGCAATGTAAACTGGCCAGCAGTTGTGCAAGCCTATCCTGCAATGGAAAGACTCTGGCTTCCAGCAGGACGCTGGTCACTGGACTCTTCCTAACGGCTCCTGTCTCTAGGCGAACACAACAGTGGTGCACTGATTCGAGTAAACGCTGAAACATAAACCAGACTCTGTAGAGTTGCAGCAGCGTGGAGCGAGCTGCACCCCAGCTGGTGGTCCTCAGGCAGCGCCTATGAGACGGTGGGAGTCCGACAGCCGATCAGTTCCAGTCATATCAGCAGGAAGGAGGTACACAGCTCGTGTTGCCTCCAGTTCAACCATTACTAGACGGTCAATACCGCGGTTCGACCGCGTCCGTATTGTTACTTTGTGCCACGAAGGGCTCTCAACAAGGGAAGTGTCCAGGAGTCTCGGAGTGAACCAAAGCGATCTTGTTGGGACATGGAGGAGATACAGAGAGGCAGAAACTGTCGATTACATTCCTCGCTCAGGCCGCCCAAGGTCTACTACTGCAGTAAATGGACGCTCCCTACGGATTATGGCTCTGAGGTACCGTGACAGCAACGCCACCACGCTGAATAAGGCTTTTCTTACAGCCACAGGATATCTTGTTATGACTGAGACTGTGCGCAACAGGCTGCATGATGCGCAACTTTACTCCCAACGTCCACGGCGAGGTTCACCTTTGCAACCACAACACCATGAAAAGCGGTACAGATGGGTCCAACAACATGCCGAATGGATTGAATTGGCGTCACGTTCTCTTCACCGATAGGTGTGACGTCGCATATGCCTTCAAGCAGACAATCGTTGGAGACGTGTTTTAGGTAACCCATCAGGCTGAACGCCTTAGACACACTGTCCAGCGAGTGCATCAATGTGGAGGTTACCTGCTGTTTGGGGGTGGCATTATGTGGGGCAGACGCTCACCGCTGGTGGTATGGAAGGCACCGTAACGGCTTTACGATACGTGAATGCCATCCCCCGACAGTGCAACCATATCAGCAGCATATTGGCAAGGCATTAGTCTTCATGGACGCAATTCGCGCCCCCATCGAGCGCATCATGTGAATGACTTCCTTCAGGATAGCGACATCGCTCGACTAGATTGATCAGCATATTCTCCAGACATGAACCCTATTCAACATGCCTGGGATAGACTGAAAACGGCTGTTTATGGATGACGTGACCCACCAAACACACTGAGGGATCTACGCCGAATCGCCATTGAGGAGTGGGACAATCTGGACCAACAGTGCCTTGGTGAACTTGTGGATAGCATGCCACGGCGAATGCAGGCATGCATAAATGCGAGAGGACGTGTTACTGGGTATTGGAAGCACCCGTGTGTACAGCAATCTAGACCACCACCACTCAAGGTCTCGCTGTACGGTGGTACAACATGCAATTTGTGGTTTTCATGAGCTGTAAAAAGGGCCGATATGATGTTTATGTTGATCTCTATTCCAATTTTCTGTACCGGCTCCGGAACTCTCGGAACCGATGTGATGCAAAACGTTTTTGATATGTGTATGTGAGCACCGATTAACGAGCATACCCAGAATGTTTGTGCCTGCGAAGTATACAGGAAGCACTACAGCACTCTGAATGCTCTCAGTTCTATTATACCTACCCAATATCTTTCAAAATAAATAATTATATTGTATACGTTCAGTAAATATAATACGATTGTGAGAGTGCATGTGTCTGTACAGTTCACGCCAAACTGTCAAACACATAAATGTGTGTGATCGTTATGGACGAGTGTTCTTGTGTCCTATGAAACAAGTAAATACAATGTAAATACATTTGTTGGCACTGTGTATTTTGAGTAATTACTATCCGTGGACACAATATTTAAAACATCTGTTTACTTAAATTAGGAAATGTAAGAACGTAATACTAAGAATTTCATGTAGAAGTGCTTGATTTTAAGTTTTACAGTTTGAACAGTTAATGACTCTCCTCTAAGCGATGCTAGCAAATGCTGACATAAACAAGTCTACTACATAAATGGATAAACTGCGATTCCTCGCTCAATTTATTTAAGTCTGTAGCCAATTGTTTTCACATCCGTGATGAAGTCACACCTTAAGTTCACACGAGTTAACCCTTTCGCGGGCTGTGGGAGATATACTTTCCACTAATTGTATTCCTTTGCTGCATTCATGGAAATACGTGTTCCCACTTCCTTGCGCTCCTGGCCCCTAGTGGTAGTCCGCTGCACTAACTCTGGTTTCTGTTTGTTGCTAAACATAGCTTTTAGGGCTGTGGGAAGTATAAATCCCACCAAATAATGGAGTTCCCAGGGTTCTTGGGAAGTGTGCTTACCACCAAAAGTCGTTTCTGAAAGGTGCTCGGGAAATATATATACCACAATGTCTTTTGTGGTCCTTGGGATGTATCTTGTGGTATTACACTGTATCAGGTGTATGAAAACAGCTACAACAATCAGTTTGTGTGTATCGTAGGGTCACTACTGTTGTCGGAAGAGTTTGCTTCTCTTCTGAAGTATATGTCTGTGTTACTATCATCAGTTCATAGCTTTACTGTTTTCACATTGTGGTAAGTAAGTTTTAATATTGGTGGCAAACATAACTGGAATGTCATATTATCACTTATTGTTCGCCTCACAATCTTTCTGTGCTTTTCGTATCAAAAATGTCAAAGAAGCACGCCTATACTAAGAAATACACACGAGAAGAAGAATTGGAGTTGCTATTTTCACTACCTAGCGATCTTTAGGATTCTGAAATAGGAAGTGATGAAGCACCAAAAGATGAATTTGTTCCTGACGTTGTAAGGTTGTTGCTTTAATTTTCTATGAAAGCGGTGCTGATAGACAATAAAAGCGGGTTAAAAGCTGTGAGCTGTCTGAGGACGTTAACCTTGCATACTGCGCTATTGTTTCACCAGGTATCCAGTCTAGCTAACCAAATTCCCAACCAGACTAACATTAATTATAATCTTTTAATAGTCATACGACAAATATATATATATATATATATATATATATATATATATATATATATATATATATATATATATATAAGGGAATTTAAATAACAAGAAATAATTCAGTTTATATTTCGAAATTTATTTTAACATTGATCATTGAAATTTCAGCATATTAAACGTGAGTCGTAACTTAGCTGGTGCCTTATTTAGGACTGTGAAAACGTGAGTTTGTAATCTTGTGGAACACATCAAATATGGAACCAAAATTGGGAGACTGCATACAACACTTCATTCATAAAATAACACACGAAGAACGTTGAAACATATGCAAGAGGAAATTATCCACAAAAAACCGATTCAATTTTCACCCAAAGAAGTTACATTCGTAGCGCAATCCCGTCCATCATGAAATTACCACACGCTGGTATACTAAATTCTTACTAACTCTCTGCGAAATCTTCTCGAAAACAATAGCTGAGGGCTATTTGATGCTCACACCACATGCTTCACGTGGTCAACTTGGTTTACACAAAGAGTGTAACTCCACAATAACTTTGATAATTAAAATAAATTATATCGAAACGCAATTTACTAAAGAAAAACCTCGAACTGGTTACTATCGTCTTACTACTAACCTGATGGGTCAAACACTGTATAAGCACATGGTACTGGTCTCACAAAGTACACCCCACGTGGGTTGAACATGAAGAAAAGTTGCTATATTGAAAAATATTACACTGCGTTGCAATTTAAGATAACATTAGATATTTTAGAGCTAAACCTGAAGTAAAGGTGATTAAATTTTCAGTTAGGCTGAACTTAAGAAATCCATTGTCCTACGGACTTAGCAGACACGTGCTTAGCCGGAGATCTTACCACTTCAGACGCTCGCCACGGACAGACTGACCTGGTCCCTTCCTGAGGGTGGCTCACAAATACAAACGGAAGTGGCCAGAGGGGCAGCTTCCTATACCAACATGATAAGGGACAGACAGGACCATACTAAGGATAGAAACCTCTTTGCTTTTAGAAAGTGTAGCTACCTGTTCTGACGTTGGTCCTACCGTTCTCTAGCAGACAGGCTTGTCTGCTACCCTCAAGCATGCAACTAGAAATACATTTGCTCATTCATCCTCTCACACAGAAGGGAAGGGGGATAACAGTATCTTATCATATACAGTATATAAAAGGAAGCGGATGTAGGTTCCGTATGAGACTGTGTGACATGAATTACATATAAACTGTGTTTTAAAGTGTAGTAGTGTGACAGATAGTTCTTGTTTATGTGTAAAAGTAACACGTTCCACTACTCAGTCTGCTCCCAGAGAGTCAGAAACGTCACAGTAAATTTAGATGTGGAATTTATGCCGTAAATGACAACAGATTTAAGAAATTAACATGAAAGGAATCCAGCAGAGACCTTTCATAACCCCAACGCTCCGAGAAAAGACTGTACAGGGAATTTTCTGGCCATGCTAGGACATTCCCAAGCAGGCTTCTCACACCCTACCTAAACCAAAAGTGTAAAGAAAAGGCAAAAGGTCACCAGCTACTTGCTAAAATACAATAATTTCAACACATCTTTAGCATCTACCAATTTCAAAGAGAAAAAAACAATTTGTGACACCTATTTAAAAGATAGTGTAGACCTAATTCGATCAGCAAGTAAAAACAATGGTTCCTGTGTCATTAATATGAAAAAACAATTTCTGGTTGTTACCCTTATGGAATTCACCATTATTTGCTCATTGCAAGAGCCAACTGATCACCGGAAAATTTATCACTGTTTATTAACAATTGAAATTTATGAAAACAGCAAATGTTGCACAGCAATTAAAAAAGGAACATGAAAATAACATCAGTATTGTAAAGCAGAACATTACAATGCACAATCTGCAAAAGCAAAAAAAGTGATAGAAGAAAAAAAATACATGTTTTACCAAATGGTTATCGCAAAAAAATTCTATATTTTATAAAACTAATAATTTGCAGAATTAAAATAATTTTGTGGCACTAATTTAATCAATTTACTATATTTCATTTCCCCCCATGAACCATGGACCTTGCCGTTGGTGGGGAGGCTTGCGTGCCTCAGCGATACAGATAGCCGTACCGTAGGTGCAACCACAACGGAGGGGTATCTGTTGAGAGGCCAGACAAACGTATGGTTCCTGAAGAGGGGCAGCAGCCTTTTCAGTAGTTGCAAGGGCAACAGTCTGGATGATTGACTAAGCTGGCCTTGTAACAAAAACCAAAACGGCATTGCCGTGCTGGTACTGCGAACGGCTGAAAGCAAGGGGAAACTACAGCCGAAATTTTTTCCGAGGGCATGCAGCTTTACTGTATGATTACATGATGATGGCGTCCTCTTGGGTAAAATATTCCGGAGGTAAAATAGTCCCCCATTCGGATCTCCGGGCGGGGACTACTCAAGAGGATGTCGTTATCAGGAGAAAGAAAACTGGCGTTCTACGGATCGGAGTGTGGAAAGTCAGATCCCTTAATCGGGCAGGTAGGTTAGAAAATTTAAAAAGGGAAATGGATAGGTTGAAGTTAGATATAGTGGGAATTAGTGAAGTTTGGTGGCAGGAGGAACAAGACTTCTGGTCAGGTGACTACAGGGTTATAAACACAAAATCAAATAGGGGTAATGCTGAAGTAGGTTTAATAATGAATAGGAAAATAGGAATGCGGGTAAGCTACTACAAACAGCATAGTGAACGCATTATTGTGGCCAAGATAGATACGAAGCCCACACCTACTACAGTAGTACAAGTTTATATGCCAACTAGCTCTGCAGATGACGAAGAAATTGAAGAAATGTATGATGAAATAAAAGAAATTATACAGATTGTGAAGGGAGACGAAAATTTAATAGTCATGGGTGACTGGAATTCGAGTGCAGGAAAAGGGAGAGAAGGAAACATAGTAGGTGAATATGGATTGGGGGACAGAAATGAAAGAGGAAGCCGCCTGGTAGAATTTTGCACAGAGCACAACATAATCATAACTAACACTTGGTTTAAGAATCATGAAAGAAGGTTGTATACATGAAAGAACCCTGGAGATACTAAAAGGTATCATATAGATTATATAATGGTAAGACAGAGATTTAGGAACCAGGTTTTAAATTGTAAGACATTTCCAGGGGCAGATGTGGACTCTGACCACAATCTATTGGCTATGACCTGTAGATTAAAACTGAAGAAACTGCAAAAAGGTGGGAATTTAAGGAGATGGGACCTGGATAAACTAAAAGAACCAGAGGTTGTACAGAGATTCAGGGAGAGCATAAGGGAGCAGTTGACAGGAATGGGGGAAATAAATACAGTAGAAGAAGAATGGGTAGCTTTGAGGGATGAAGTAGTGAAGGCAGCAGAGGAGCAAGTAGGTAAAAAGATGAGGGCTAGTAGAAATCCTTGGGTAACAGAAGAAATATTGAATTTAATTGATGAAAGGAGAAAGTATAAAAATGCAGTAAGTGAAACAGGCAAAAAGGAATACAAACGTCTCAAAAATGAGATCGACAGGAAGTGCAAAATGGCTAAGCAGGGATGGCTAGAGGACAAATGTAAGGATGTAGAGGCCTATCTCACTAGGGGTAAGATAGATACCGCCTACAGGAAAATTAAAGAGACCTTTGGAGATAAGAGAACGACTTGTATGAATATCAAGAGCTCAGATGGAAACCCAGTTCTAAGCAAAGAAGGGAAAGCAGAAAGGTGGAAGGAGTATATAGAGGGTCTATACAAGGGCGATGTACTTGAGGACAATATTATGGAAATGGAAGAGGATGTAGATGAAGATGAAATGGGAGATATTATACTGCATGAAGAGTTTGACAGAGCACTGAAAGACCTGAGTCGAAAAAAAGCCCCCGGAGTAGACAATATTCCATTGGAACTACTGACGGCCGTGGGAGAGCCAGTCCTGACAAAACTCTACCATCTGGTGAGGAAGATGTATGAGACAGGTGAAATACCCTCAGACTTCAAGAAGAATATAATAATTCCAATCCCAAAGAAAGCAGGTGTTGACAGATGTGAAAATTACCGAACTATCAGCTTAATAAGTCACAGCTGCAAAATACTAACACGAATTCTTTACAGACGAATGGAAAAACTAGTAGAAGCCAACCTCGGGGAGATCAGTTCGGATTCCGTAGAAACACTGGAACACGTGAGGTAATACTGACCTTACGACTTATCTTAGAAGAAACATTAAGGAAAGGCAAACCTACTTTTCTAGCATTTGTAGACTTAGAGAAAGCTTTTGACAATGTTGACTGGAATACTCTCTTTCAAATTCTAAAGGTGGCAGGGGTAAAATACAGGGAGCGAAAGGCTATTTACAATTTGTACAGAAACCAGATGGCAGTTATAAGAGTCGAGGGACATGAAAGGGAAGCAGTGGTTGGGAAGGGAGTAAGACAGGGTTGTAGCCTCTCCCCGATGATGTTCAATCTGTATATTGAGCAAGCAGTAAAGGAAACAAAAGAAAAATTCGGAGTAGGTATTAAAATTCATGGAGAAGAAATAAAAACTTTGAGGTTCGCCGATGACATTGTAATTCTGTCAGAGACAGCAAAGGACTTGGAAGAGCAGTTGAATGGAATGGACAGTGTCTTGAAAGGAGGATATAAGATGAACATCAACAAAAGCAAAACAAGGATAATGGAATGTAGTCTAATTAAGTCGGGTGATGCTGAGGGAATTAGATTAGGAAATGAGGCACTTAAAGTAGTAAATGAGTTTTGCTATTTGGGGAGCAAAATAACTGATGATGGTCGAAGTAGAGAGGATATAAAATGTAGGCTGGCAATGGCAAGGAAAGCGTTTCTGAAGAAGAGAAATTTGTTAACATCCAGTATTGATTTAAGTGTCAGGAAGTCATTTATGAAAGTATTTGTATGGAGTGTAGCCATGTATGGAAGTGAAACATGGACGATAAATAGTTTGGACAAGAAGAGAATAGAAGCTTTCGAAATGTGGTGCTACAGAAGAATGCTGAAGATTATATGGGTAGATCACATAACTAATGAGGAAGTATTGAATAGGATTGGGGAGAAGAGAAGTTTGTGGCGCAACTTGACCAGAAGAAGGGATCGGTTGGTAGGACATGTTCTGAGGCATCAAGGGATCACGAATTTAGTATTGGAGGGCAGCGTGGAGGGTAAAAATCGTAGAGGGAGACCAAGAGATGAATACACTAAGCAGATTCAGAAGGATGTAGGTTGCAGTAGGTACTGGGAGATGAAAAAGCTTGCACAGGATAGAGTAGCATGGAGAGCTGCATCAAACCAGTCTCAGGACTGAAGACCACAACAACAACAACATATTTCATTTAGTCAGCAAACAATGATCACTGTGTCATTATACTGAAACTACAATTAATTATGTGATTATTACCCTTAAGGGGTTCCTCACAATAAATATGCCCCATGCAAAGGCTAATCGATCACAGTCCAATGAGAATGAATAGCTATCTGACTGATAAACGAGGCAATGCCACAGGAATGAATTTACGAAACAAAATATCACAAATCTAATACATCACACAAGAACAAACCTTGATCAATAAAACAGCTCTGAAAGTGCAATAGTCACCATCTAAAAAAACACCAATAAATAAAACACCTGCAAAATACAAGAGTCAAAGTCTAAAAAAAACAATAAATAGAACACCTGCAAAATACAAGAGTCAGTCTAATAAACACCAATAAATCGAACCCCTGCAAAACACACGACTCAAAGTTTCTCTGCCAGAAACACACGTATATGCATTGAACTAAGAATCGTATAATCACTGTTCACTGACACACTCAGTAGTTCCACTGTTCCGTGGCACAATATATGGGGAGGGGGGGGGGTTTCCTCGCTGCAGCTGTCAGTAGGGATTTTTGTCCATCTGTTGCGTGCAATCCCGCCGTCTCTGCCCTTTCATGAAGTTTCTCTTGGTGGCCCGTGTCACGTACATCTCGATTTGGTTCCATGTTTGTGTTGTCAAATTCGTGCGGTATCCTCGTTTGACACGCCAGGTTGATATTCCTGGGCAAGGATGACACTTAATGGCTCTTCTTTGTGCTACCCTTAGCTACGAGAGAACATCGAACTATGATTTACAGTCACTTGACAGTGGGCATCCGCCAGGAAATGTTGATAGGCGTTGTTGAAGTCTGCCAGTTTCTCTGGACAGTATGTGTCAAAAGGCTCCACGCCCCTTGTGTTGTTACATTCTTGAGTTATCCTCAATTGGCTCGCTGGTTTGATATTCCTGGGCAAGGATGACACTTAATGGCTCTTCTTTGTGCCGCCCTTAGCGACCAGAGAACATCGAACCATGATTTACTGTCACTTGACAGTGGGCATCCGTCAGGAAATGTTGATAGGCGTCGTTGACGTCGGCGAGTTTCTCTGGACAGTACCTGCCAAAAGGCTCCACACCCCTTTATCCCCTGTCTTCTGTCGTTTCACCGTGGCCGTCTCGTCATGGCCACGTACGTGTGGTGCGTTGCCAGCAGATGGATTTCCGCGCGGTGTACCGCTCGGCCATCTCAGGTCATCGCCTCCATGAAGGGTCGCACTGGTGCGGCCGGCCATTAGCTCCGGGCTCAAGGGAAAGTGTTTGTCCCGTACCCTTCTTTTGTTGTGACCGTGTTCCCAAAGTGGCCCGGTTGACAGTGTGTCCTACTGGGAAACCCGCCAGTTTACAACTAGCCCTCCTCCTCGCTGCTCCCGCTGTCACGTAAGAATTTAGCCGCTTCACTTTCACGTTCTCAACTGCCTTCACAGAAATTGTTCATCATAGTTATGTGATTACAAAATGTCATACATAATACCATTTAGTATTGTCTTTCACAATTTTTAAGAACAAAAGTGAGACTTAATTTTTTTTAAATAAAAAATTTAGATGAATCGACAATATAAAATTAAAATTTAAATGACTTGACAATATAAAAAATAAAAGTGAAATGACTTGACAGTATAAAAATAAAAATTAAGTGAACTGACAATATAATATCTAAATCCATATCACTAATGTGGTTCACTTGCGTTTTAACAAATCAAATGCTACTTATTAATTCACTAAAATGAATTGGATTATGCCTTGTGGAAGTATAGGTCAGGACAGCATAGGGTTCACATGTTATTTACACACACACACATGCATACCTGTTGTCTATTCTACAAACTAACTACCCATAAACATGCATTACTCAAAATTCTACCTCTATCCACTACTAGTTAATACAACAAGCTACTTCAATGCTACTTCAACAAAGTGTTTACACCACTACAACATTGTTCTAATTCGTCCTCTTCCTGACGCTCGCCACATATGTCTTGTCACATGATAAATATGGAGAACTTTCCTTAAACATACACAGTAAAAAGAACAATGGTTATTTACACGCCAAAACATTTATACCAGTTGACACACCTGATAAGAGACTCGCAATTATACATTTATCATACTCATGTGTTTATACATAAAACAGTAAGACAATTTCATCTAAAATTACGTTATCAACAGAATTAATCACGCAGATGACACTGAGAACGGTGAAAATATCTGAATCATACAGGTTATACTACATTTTCTTACCCATTTTGCTGCGATTTCGTTCCTTCTTTAAGTTACCTTTCGCTTCCATATCAGTTATTTCGCCTGTGGTGGTTATTCTGGATTCATTTCTCATGAATGGCAAAATTGTGGTCTCCTCTATTCTGTAAAACAGTTTCATCTTAACATATTGAACTTACAACAGACACAAAAGATCCAAATCCTCCTGTATTTTAAATGACAAATGTTTTGCTTCATCCTTATTACCTTAAACAAAGCTTTTCGTCGGTCCCATAATCAAATTTATTTAATCTTCCTCTACCTTCAAGAAGGAAATTTCCTCATTACAAATCATATAGGCTGCAGTGCAACCCGCACCAGCGAAAACAGTAAGCTGTAATGCTCACAGCATCAGCAAAACACATAAACGTCACTTTTCTAGGACAAGTATTAACGCAGAATAATTTTTCAGGCTCTGGCTCAACATACATGAAGGCTACAAAAAGGATCCATATTTCTGTTCCGTTCTCCATTTGCTGGAAAACTACTCGTCGTTTGACTACCACAATAATATTTCAGGGCCACGTAAATTACAAAAGCCACAACTCTTCTTTCACCTTGAAGGGAATCAATATACTGACGAAATCCACAGACAGCACTTTACCTACTCAGCTATAAAGAACAAAAAAAAAGATATATCATCAATATTAACATATTAGCGCATATGGGAAGCCATTTGTTAAACAATCGTATTATCGCATCCTGTTTTCAAGATTCCAAACTTCCTCATTCCCTTCTCAGAGTTCTCCTATCTTAAAATATTCATACAGCACGCATACTATAGTAAGAGATCCTCATTTATACTGACAGATATAGAATACTAATAGATAGATAGTAGCACTGAAAGCAGAAAATGGGAAACAAGGCTACTAACAGTTGGGGACCTGGGTTTGCCAGACCCATAATACCCACAGATCGGATATTCCCCTGAGTTTTGCATTAATTCAACACAGATCTTGCTTCTCTCAGGAGCGACTCATTTCAATTTACACAAAAAAACCATAAACAGCAATTTTCTCGTTCACAAAGAAACCTTTTATCTTCACATTTGAAGCAACCTAAATCCTAATTGCACAAGGAAAGAAAAAAAAAACTAAAAACATCACTTCAATCAATCACATAGAAACACCTTTATCATTATTTTTACCAACATATTATTCAAAATGCATTTATCACAAACGTAAACTAATCAATTGTTTCTCTTCCCCGTCCTCTCTACTCCTCACTGTCCTCTCTACTCAATGTATGGTTTTACGTTTGACACATGGTGTAGCCCTTTTGATTTCTTCGATCGAAGAGTTTCCACTTCTATGGTGTTTTCATGGGGAATCTTCCTTATCCGATACGGGCCGTTAAAGAGATTAAAAAATTTCTTGCTGACACCTGACCGTTTGTTAGACAGCTTGTGTGATCTAATAAGGACTTTTTGTCCTACATGAAACACTGTTTTTCTCACGTTTCTCTTATATGCCTTGACTCTGGCTTCTGCTGCACGGTTGATGTTACGTAAAGCTAAGTCAACAATTGCGTTCCGGCGTAGTCTCGGCTCTAGTGGTCAAGGTACCACCTCTTTGATTTTGCTCGGGGGCTCCTTGTTTCTTAGCACAGTGATTGGCAGAAGCCTTGTTGACGTATTAGGCAACTCATTAATTATGTTCTGAAATCCTTTTAGGTGTATGTCCCACGATCGGTAATCACGACTGCAGTATAACCTACATAATTTTCCTAATTCACGCATTATACGCCACTGGGGTTCGAGCTGGGGTGAAATATATATATATATATAGGTTTAATTCTTCACCTTTGAAGCATCAGCTGCCAGTATCGCGATCTAAATTGTGGTCCATTATCCGAGATAACCCTTTTCACGCTCCCAACTTCATGCAGAAACTGCTTTGCAAATGCAGTTGCCACTGCCCTTCCTGTGGCTCGCTTCAACGGAGTCAGACACACAAACTTGGAGGTTAGCTCCACCGCTACGAAAAAATATGCAAAACCTGCTTTAGATCGTATTAGTAGCCCAAATAGATCCACGGCCGCGAGATCACAAAGTTTGCTTGGTATTATCGGGTGCAATGATGCCGCATAAGTCACTGTGGCCGCCTTCGCTCGCTGACAAGGTCCGCACACTCTAAGTACACAACGAATACGCCGTAGCATGTTATTAAAATAGCATGTCTCTTTCAGTTTTTCACAACATTTCTGTGCTCCGAAGTGACCATAACTCAAATGTATGTACCTTATAATTTTGTTTACGAGTTCCTCCGGAATCACCAACACCCATCTGGAGTCGTCCGGGGCTCGTTTCTTGAATAGTATTCAATTGCGCACAAAGTAGTACTGGCGTATTCCTACATCCTCCTTGTCCTCCCACTTCTTCTTTATATCTTTCAATACAGTGTCCTTATCCTGTTCGTCCGCTATACTCCCTAAAGAGGTGGTAACAAAATTCTCGAACGCTACATTCTGTAAGTATAGGATGCTAAAATTATTTTCACCGAGTTCCCCTTCTTCTGTGTGAACCAAACCTATACGAATGCGCGATAAAGCGTCAGCAATTACATTTTTCTGTCCAGGAATGTATTCTACAGTGAAATTATATTCCTGTAGGTATAGTGCCCAGCGTCACAGTCTCCCATGCGTGATTTTTGTGCTCATAAGAAATTGGAGTGCACGATGGTCAGTTTACACCCTGGTGGTCCTCCCAAATAAGAAATACCAAAATTTTGAGAATGCACAAACTATCGCGAATGCTTCGAGTTCCGTTAAGGAATAATTTTTTTCACATCGAGATTGTTTTCCAAGTTGTAATATCATCATTTCCTTCCGTTTGAAACAGTGCCGCACCTAACCCTGACAAGGAACTTTCCGTCATTAAACAGAATTCTTGTGTCAGGTCGGGATGCACGAGGATGGGAGCCTCTACCAATGCCTTTTTAAATTTATAAAATTCATCCTGTGCCTCTTGATCCCAGACCCACAAAGCGTTCTTCCCTGTTAGTCCACATAGACGGGGTGTACCAAGTACACTAAAATTTATAAATCTCTTATAAAAATTACACAGTCCTAAGAATGCTCGCAACTGTTTTTCTATTTGTCGGCACTGCACACTCCTCTATCGCCGCAATTTTCTCCCTGGTCAGGTTGTATTCCATTTGCAGAGACAATATGGCCTAAGAATTTTATGTTCTCTCGTCCGAACTGTGAATTATCTAAGTTGACTGTTACACCTGCCTCCTCAAAAACATCCAGTAGTCTGATCAGAACGTCATTATGATCCTCCCACGACTTTTCCGCAATTAATATGTCATCCACGTAAATTGTCACTCGCTGTTTCAAATCATCAGGCAAAATGCTATTTAATCCCCTTATAAAAGCAGCTGATGAGGCGTTTAGTCCGAACGGTAGACGCCGAAATTGGAAACAATTTCCATAACACAGGAACGCTGTATATAATCTGCAAGATGGGTGTAGCACGATTTGCCAAAAACTCGGAGGTCGACAGATGATAGTACCTTTACCCCGTGGAAACGTTGTAAGAGTTCCTCAAGGCTCTCAGGCCTGTCCGTTTCCGACATAATAATTGTGTTTATCTGTCTCGAGTCTAGAACCAAACGAACCGAGTTGTCGCGTTTTGGTACGACAAGCAAGGGTGAGTTGTACGAACTTACTGCCCGCTCAATTATTCCTTGTTTATTTCCTTCCTCACCTGGGCTTTATACGCCACGGGAATAGGGTATGGTCGAACAGAAAACTTCTGATGGTCACGTACTCTGAATTGGTAAGTAAAACCCTTAATCGCCCCCGGAGTCCCAGAAAATACCCGTTCACGATTCCTAAATAGGCAATACAATTTCTCCTTTTCCCTGTCCGTGGTTCTGACACCCGCGATGCTCTTTCTCAGTGCATCAGCAAAAACAACATCTTTTCCCTGCTCACAAGACGCAGAGCACGACTCACTTACATAGTCCACGAGTAGCTCCAGTCTGGGTTGCGACTCGGTTTGACCTTGAAATTTTAGGCAACGAATTTCTGACTCGGCACGTAATATGCATTCATCAAATACTAAATTCATTGGCTGATCCCCAACTTGAACTGTCATTACTCCTTCACCCATGTCAATTACTGCATGGTGGGCATTCATGAAGTCATTTCCTAAAATCATTGCCACATTCAGCATTGGGAGCACAAAGAAGTTGTACTCAAACTCTCATCCCTGGCAGGTAAAATTAAGCCGTGTCTGCCTCCGGATTTCTACGCTCTTACCGTAGATTGCGCCCTTCACCTTTATTCCTCGCACTTGAAAAACGGGCCATGTCCCAGTCCCTTCGCATTTATGAAATGCTGCCTCGCTCACTATGGAGAAAGGGCTTCCAGTGTCAATGACACACCTAAAACATATTTCGTTTACTGCAACCGTCACGACTGGTTTATTTCCGAAATTTTAGCACTCGTAGTTTCTCGCAACAAATCCTCCATAATATCTTCCCTCTCTACATACCGTATGCACTCATTTGCCATGTCGCTCATTTGTTCCGATTGGGCGCCTTCTGCGCTGATCGTTTGTCATTGCCGGTTTTGTTCATTTCCATTTGCTGGATTATGTCTATGGTTAGCCGGCCGAATTTCAACATCATGAGGTGCTCCGCTTACAGTCCTATTCCCACCGTGTTCACCGTAGTATCGATTCTGGTTGCCGTAACTGTTGCGTTCACGATCCTGTCCACGTCCTCGATCAATTCCGTTGTTCCACCTGTGTTCGTGACTGTTACCCCAGTTTTTATACGGCCGGTCCCGATTATTGTTCCGTTCGCGTCGCGACGACCAGTCACGCCGTTGATTAGTACTACGGCCACGACTGCGATCGCGCTGCTGTGCCCCGTAATATCTTAGTTCCTGATTAGGCGGGCATTCTGCTGTATTATATTCCAACTCTTGGAGAAGTGTCTTAAACGTTTCACGTCCTCTTTGCATCGTCCCGCAAGAATGATGTGGCGCAAGTGCATCGGCAATTTGGTGATGCATATCCTAATTAGTTCCGCAGGTCCTTATGGATCGTATAGAAATTGATTCGCCTGCAGCATGTGGTCGAATAGGCGTGCTGGGCTGCCGAAACCAGACTGGTTCAAATTTGGAAGCATAATTATGCCATGCTTGACCCTATCTTGTGCCGCTTCCGACCAATAGGCGGAGAGAAAGGCTTGTCGAAACTCCCGAGTGGAGTTGCAGTGACGCGCTGCTGACCTCATGCGAATCGCCGGTTCGCCTTCCAAATAGCCACACATATATTCTATCTTATGTGAACTTGCCCAGTCGGGGGGAAGACAGAACGCAAATTGCTCGAGCCATGCTCGTGGATGTATTCCTTTTTGCGAATTTCGAAATGTCTCAAACTTTCTCCCCGTAAGGAAATGTTTGAAATCAAATCCCCGCATTTCCTCCCGGCGAGGCCCTTGAATGTTTCTATTTTTCTCATGTCTGCCCCTCAAAATACATTCATCCCTGTCGTCAAAATCTCCCTCGTGGCCGGAGTCCCTCTCTGCACTGTTCGTACGGCTATTTTTAGTGCTATTGTCGAGTTCGTAATCACACGCCATGCGGTTTTCCAGATACGCCACGCGTTCTTGTAATTCGCCTGTTACGACTTTGTGCCGCCTGTTCACTTCGAACTGCCCCTTCTGAAATCTAAGAAGCGAACGCACTTCTTCGGTCTCTGCGGCCGCTACCAGTTTAGTATTGTTCTCGCTTTCCGTCACCTTCATCGTGCCTACGATGTCCTCTCATGCCGTAATCTTATCATGTATTTGTCTGTTGTCCTCCGCCCCAGTCTGCTTCAATTGTTCTACTTGCTGTTCGAGTGTGTGAATCGCTTGACTGTTGTCCACTACTGTGTTGCTAACGGACGTGGGACAATCCGTTTCCGCCTCTTGGACCCTCGAGAGTACCTGATGGTGTTCTCTTTGGCATTCTTCTCTCAGGTCTTGGAAATTCCTAAGTAACTGTTCTTCACTCTCTTTAGATTCCGCATCGCGACTCCGCTTGCCCTGTTCTAAGGCTTGCAGACGGTCATCGATTTGTTCAAATGTACGGCCTAATTCTTTCATAATATCACTTTTTATTTCACTTGCAAGATTGTTTATTCTTTGTGAGATATCATCAGACACTCTCTGCATCGACTTGTCGATTTTATTTGTCTGCTGGATTAGTTTTTCGTCTAATGTTCAGTTTGTGTGTATCGTGGGGTCACTACTGTTGTCGGAAGAGTTTGCTTCTCTTCTGAAGTATATGTCTGTGTTACTATCATCAGTTCATAGCTTTACTGTTTTCACATTGTGGTAAGTAAGTTTTAATATTGGTGGCAAACATAATTGGAATGTCATATTATCACTTATCGTTCGCCTCACAATCTTTCTGTGCTTTTCGTATCAAAAATGTCAAAGAAGCACGCCTATACTAAGAAATACACACCAGAAGAAGAATTGGAGTTGCTATTTTCACTACCTAGCGATCCTCAGGATTCTGAAATAGGAAGTGATGAAGCACCAAAAGATGAATTTGTTCCTGACGTTGTAACATTGTTGCTTTAATTTTCTACGAAAGCGGTGCTGATAGACAATAAAAGCGGGTTAAAAGCTGTGAGCTGTCTGGGGCAGTTAACCTTGCATACTGCACTACTGTTTCACCAGGTATCCAGTCTAGCTAACCAAATTCCCAACCAGACTAACATTAATTATAATCTTTTAATAGTCATACGACAACTGGTGATATATATATATATATATATATATATATATATATATAAGCGAATTTAAATAACAAGAAATAAATCAGTTTATATTTCGAAATTTATTTTAACATTGATCATTGAAATTTCAGCATATTAAACGTGAGTCTTAACTAAGCTGGTGCCTTATTTAGGACTGTGAAAACGTGAGTTTGTAATCTTATGGAACACATCAACTATGGAGAAAAAATTGGGAGACTGCATACAACACTGCATTCATAACACACGAAGAACGTTGAAACACATGCAAGAGGAAATTAACCACAACCAACCGATTCAATTTTCACCCAAAGAAGTTATGTTCGTAGCGCAATCCTGTCCGTCATGAAATTACCACACACTGGTATACTAAATTCTTACTAACTCTCTGCGAAATCTTCCCGAAAAGAATAGCTGAGGGTTATTGATGCTTACACCACAAGCTTCACGTGGTCAACTTGGTTTACACAAAGAGTGTAACTCCATAATAATTTTGATAATTAAAATAAGTTACATCGAAACGCAATTTACTAAAGAAAAACCTCGAACTGGTTACTATCGTCTTACTATTAACCTGATGGGTCAAACACTGTATAAGCACGTGGTACTGGTCTCACAAAGTACACCCCACGTGGGTTGAACATAAAGACAAGTTGCTATATTGAAAAATATTGTCAAGACGAGACGTTGTAATCTCACGCACATTCGCATTGAAGATTGATGATGCTAGTTAGAGTTACTGATCAACACGTGGTTCCACTTTACTCATGAAGTAGTGACAAAGCAACTACCGGAATATATTCTGAACTTCACACTCGAATTACACTGCGTTGCAAATTAAGATAACATTGGATATTTTAGAGCTAAACCTGAAATAAAGGTGATTAAATTTTCAGTTAGGCTGAACTTAAGAAATCCATTGTCCTACGGACTTAGCAGACACACGCTTAGCCGGCGATCTTACCACTTCAGACGCTCGCCACGGACAGACTGACCTGGTCGCTTCCTGAGGGTGGCTCACAAATACAAACGGAAGTGGCCAGAGGGGCAGCTTCCTATACCAACATGACAAGGGACGGACAGGACCATACTAAGGATAGAAACCTCTTTGCTTTTAGAAAGCGTAGCTACCTGTTCCGACGTTGGTCCTACTGTTCTCTAGCAGAGAGGTCTGCTACCCTCAAGCATGCAACTAGAAATACATTTGCTCATTCATCCTCTCACACAGAAGGGAAGGGGGATAACAGTATCTTATCATATACAGTAAATAAAGGAAAGCGGATGTAGGTTCCGTATGAGACTGTGTGACATGAATTCCATATAAACTGTGTTTTAAAGTGTAGTAGTGTGACAGATCGTTCTTGTTTATGTGTAAAAGTAACACTTTCCACTACTCAGTCTCCTCCCAGATAGAAACGCCACAGTAAATTTAGAAGTGGAATTTATGCTGAAAATGACAACAAATTTAAGAAATTAACATAAAAGGAATCCAGCAGAGATCTTTCAACGTTGATACGTGTTTGGTTCCACAACCTAATATCAATAACAGTGCAAACAATTCTTGCTCCATGGACGTCGATATTTCTAGTGACGGTCTTCGCTCAAGCAGTATATGCCTCTCAAGCCAGTAAAACGAGGATACACGGTATGGCGTTTAGCAGATTCAAAGACTGGCTATGTCATAAAATTTTAGAAGAAGGCAGCCAATCGCACGATGACCAGCCCCCTTCCAGGACGACAACGAGACAGCACCGACCCCTATGTGAAGACAAGCGCTTCGCCCGACTGGTGGCTGTCAGTTCGATAGAAGCGTCACCGTTAGCGACTTCAATAGCAGATTCAAGATTAGCTACTTGGATAGCAGCTTCAATGATAGCGACTTCGAAAGCAGTTCAGGACAGACTTGTAAGTTTCAGATCATCAGCCTCTGCAAAGACTTATTATTTAGTAAGTTGCCCATTGCTTGCCACACATATGTGTAATTGCCAAAGTTAAGTACTGCATTTGATTACTTGCAATAAAAGTCATTAATACGACTTGTCTGATAGTTTGACTAGCGAAACGAGTACGCAGAATTCCTAGACACAAAAGATTGACGACGAGGCTCGTCCAAAAAGTTTCTTCAAACAAAATGCGAGCAATTGTTGTTCCGCGCACGGTCATTGATAAAAACTTCATCATTGTTTGGAACATTAAGTCCAATAACGGCTGCAAATGATCCCTAAGTAGCCGAACACAACCAGGATAAAGCCCTTTCCATGCAAACACAGCTCACACCGTTATGGAGCCACCACCAGTTTGCACAGTGCCTTGTTGATAACTTAGGTCCATGGCTTCGCAGGGTCTTCACCATATTCGAACCCTATCGTCACCTCTTACCAACTGAAATCTGGACTCGCCTGACCAGATCACGGTTTTCCAGCGTCTATGGTTCTACCGATATGGTCACGAGCCCAGAAGAGGCGCTGCAGGCCACGTCGTGCTGTTAGTGAAAGCACTGGTGTCGGTAGTCTGCTGCCATAGCCCATGAACGCCAGATTTCGTCGCACTGTACTAAAGGATACGTTCGTCGTACGTCCCACGCTGATTTTTATGGTTATTTGACGCAGTGTTTCTTGTATGTTAGCACTGACAACTCTAAGCAAATGCAGCTCTCGGTTGTTAAGAGGGAGCTATCAGTGGTGAGAGATAATGCCTCAAATTTGTGTCGAGAATACCAGTCTTGACACTGTGAATCTCGGAATACTGAGTTTCCTAACGAATCCAGAAATGGAATGTCCCATGACTCTAGCTCCAACCACGTTTTCACGTTGAAAGTATGTTAACTCCGATCGTGTGGTCTTAATCACGTCGGAAACCAATTCACTTCAGTGACACGTGTACAAATGACAACTCCGCCAATGCACTTCTCTTCTAGTGTTCCTTTATGCGATACTACGGCCATTTGTGTATGTACTTATAGCTTTTGACTCCTCAGTGTACGGTTGAATGGACAGTGAACAGACCACTAAGCCTAAACAAAAGAGAAAAATGGCCCCCAACCGAAAGACTTTTATGTTTAATATAATCAAGTAACAAAAAATTACTTTTTGTTCTTAAGGGTACCTTACCCACAGGGAGGGAAAAAACACAACACCAAAAGTAATTAATGTAGAGTAATGAAATTTCAGGAATATTTAAGGGAACACCATTGCAAGATGACTATATAATGTAAGCACGAGATAAGCCACTGGAGATGTGAAATACTGGTACAGTAATAACCGGTGTAAGAACCTGAATGTTGAATGCAAGCATACAAACGTTCATGCATTGTATTGTAAAAGTACCAGGCGTGTGTTAGTTTGATGGTGTTCTATGCATGAGGCTCTTGCTCGGTCAATACATGGACAGTTAATGCTGTTTGTGAATGGCGCTGGAGTTGTTGTCCAATAATGTATCATATGAGTACGATTGGAGAAAGATCTGGTGACCGAGCAGGCCAAGGCAACATCTCGACGCTCTGTGCAGCATGCTGGGTTACAACAGTGGTATGTGGGCGAGTGTTTCCCAGTTGGAAAACACACCCTGGAATACTTTTCATGAATGGCGGCACAGCAGATCGAATCACCAGCCTGACGTGCAAATTTGCCTTCAGTCATATGAAACCACACCCCATACCGTTACTCCAGGTGTCGAGCAGGCAGACTGGTTGGTTGCAGGTAATCAAGTGGCCCCCTTCTGATCAACATACGGCCATCACTGGTACAGTGGTGGAATCAGCTTTCATTAGAAAGTACAACAGACTTACACTCTGCCCTCCGATGGCTTCTCGCTTGACACCAATGACGTCACAAATGGTGGTATTTCAAGGTCAGTAGAACGTAAGATACTGGGCGTCTCGCTCGGAGCTATCCACGATGTGACCAATTTGTAGCAGTTCGTTGTCACTGTGATGCCAGCTGCTGCTTATATTTATGCTCCAGATATATTACGATGCGCCAGAGGCATAAACCGAACACGTTGGTCTTTCCCCTCATGCTGCTTTGTCGTCCGTAGCCAACCTTGCGGTCGTTAATTCCCGTGATCACCACTGCCAATAATCATGCACAGTGACTACATTACTGTTCCTCTTTCTGTAGTATTGCAGAAGGAACTTACAGCTTCTTGTAGCCCTATTACACGACCCCATTCAGACTGAATAAGGAGTTAACAAAGTCGTCTTTGTCGCCTTAAAGGCATTTTTGACTTACATAAACTCACACGTCCGGTCTCGAAAGTACACGCTGTAATGGTTCTGAGAGTTAAATCAATCCTTATTTGCATTCTTATAGTGGCGCTACTATCGCCACTCTTATGCGACTGGCGCAAAATTGAGTGGACATCAACTTTTAGATGTAGGTAACACGCGTCCCAACTTTCGTCTATGTTGGATAACTGCTTCTTGCTGTTGTGATTGTTTCCTGTCAGTGTATGTGTTCATAAGACTTGTACTACTAAACACTCTACCACAGGTGTCACATCAAGTGTTATTGATACAAATGTACCACTGTTTCATGTTGTCCATATCTGATGAGCTCTCTCCTTGAAATGACAGGAACCTATCTTGAGGTCCGTAACATTCTACGACATCACTGGTTTGGCTGACCGTATCGCTTCCTCTCTACAATTGATTCTGCGTCAACGATCGACATTTCTTTTCTACCGGGGATCCAGTTAATCCCGTCTCAGCAAGGAAGACCACGTCGACAATTACAGTCCCAAAAGTCCAAACTTTTCAAAGCCACTGTTATAAACCACATATTAACCCGTGTGTCTCTTTTACAAACGTTGACAGAAGTCCATGATTCTTGTAAAAACCCAACTCATCTTTTCTATCGGCCAAGAAAAAAATTTTCCCTTCACATCATGTGTACGCGAGATGCTTTTGGAAAGGCTGTTATTACACAGTAAATTCCATGAAATTTATTTATTTTATTCCAGACATAACACGTTGGGCTCAGCGGTATGTCCACTGCTTAGGGAGAAAATTTAAATTTTGTTGGATGTTGTATACGCCAGAATACCTTCACTTTTACTAATCCTGTTTGAATTACATGAAGTACGTCTAAAATCCATACACTGAAACCATTTTTCAAAGATCTGAAATTCGGTGTACTACAAGTAAATGCCAAACGTTCTGTGACAAGCACCTTCTGATCCATACTATTTGTTATCATGAAGTACGTTATTGTCAGAAGGCCCTGTCCCGCATTTTAGCTCTGGTTTCTTCGCCTGAATAGAGGGATAAACATGTAAAATATGATTGCAAGCATTGGTAAAGTAATCTATATTCTAACCATTCGCTATCATCTCTAATTATCCAGCGTAAAGCTGATCAGATCTATAACTATCTAATGAGGTGAATACTATGCCGTGGAAGGACTGTAATAATAAAGTCTGTTTAGCAAAACCACATTCTGACGACAGCCTGTATTGTCCAGGAAAATCATTCTCTTACCACGAACACTAATCAATTACAGTAGCCAAGTGACTAATATTTTCTGTGCCGTTCCAAACATTTCCGTAAATCTTGAAGCGAATATTATCCAGTTCAATGCTGATACACAGGTTACAGTAATGAACACTGCCCTAACCAATAGACGATGCTGTATAACATACCTGAAACCACTGTGTAATTTTCCCGTTTATGGACTCATGTAATAACCCCTGATGTTATTTAAGAAAAATGTTACAAAATGATGGCAGCTGAATCGAATGGACAGTAAGGAACTACTGCTTTTAAATGGATTATAAAAAAGGCATACTCTTTGGAAGGGATAACGTTTGTAAATCCCTTATATGATATCAAACTTTGTTCTGCCAAGTTTTAATTACTATATTTATAAAGATAGTGACATTACAATGTTTCCTTATTCGCTTTATGGCAGCGGCACTATACAGATATAAGTGGATTCATTGTACATTTTGTCATTATTAACTGGACCACTGTATTTTAAACTTGGTTTTATTTTCCAAAATGATCTACCTCGCAGATTCCTGTTTTAATTATATGATGCAAGTAACTTCTGGCTGGAAGTGACTAGCTTGGTGATGGAACGATCAAGCGCCATAAGCGTTCTGTCCATATTTACTTCACTTTTTGAAAGTGGAACCTGCATCTGAATATGAAGTCTGATTAACTTTATACATAATAATATATTTCGCATGAATATTAATTGTGTACCAAAAAAATACGGTTTTTAAACTCGTAATGATACTGCTACATGTGGAGTTTCGGTTGATTTAATACACATACACTACATAAACAAGGTTCATGTACTCTATCGAAATTATTGCCATCGTGAGAGTGATGAATTCTTTACTGAAGATGATGGTCACTTTAAAATTTCACATGGTGATATAGACTCTTGCTCCGTAATTACCATTCGAATGGGTGACTAAGCTAATTTCACAGTGTTCTCTGATATTTTCCATGTTGTTGTGGTCTTCAGTCCAGAGACTGATTTGATGCAGCTCTCCATGCTACCCTATCCCGTGCAAGCTTCTTCATCTCCCAGTACCTACTGCAAAATACAACGTTCTGAATCTGTTTAGCGTATTTATCTCTTGATCTCCCACTACGATTTTTACCCTCCATGCTGCCCTCCAATACTAAATTGGTGATTCCTTGATGCCGCAGAACATGTCCTACCAACCGATCGCTTCCTCTAGTCAAGTTGTGCCACAAATTTCTCTTCTCCCCAATTCTATTCAATACCTCCTCATTAGCTATGTGATCTACGCATCTAATTTTCAGCATTCTTGTATGGCACCACATTACGAAAGCTTCTATTCTCTTCTTGTCCAAACTATTTATCGTCTACGTTTCACGTCCATACATGGCTACTCTCCATACAAATACTTTCAGAAACGACTTCCTGACACTTAAATCTATACTCGATGATAAAAAATTTATCTTCTTCAGAGACGCATTCCTTGCCATTGCCATTGCCAATCTACATTTTATGTCCTCTCCACTTCGACCATCATCAGTTATTTTGGTCCCAAAATAGCAAAACTCCTTTACTACTTTAAGCGTCTCATTTCCTAATCTAATTCCCTCGGCATCACGCGATTTAATTCGACTACATTCCATTATCATCGTTTTGTTTTTACTGATGTTCCTCTTATATCCTCCAATGAAGACACTGTCCGTTCCGTTCAGCTGTTCTTCCAGGAACTTTGCTGTCTCTGATAGAATTACAATGTCATCGGCGAACCGCAAAGTTTTTCTTTCTTCTCCATGGATTTTAAATCCTACTGCAAATTTTCCTTTTCTTTCCTTTACTGCTTGCACAATATACAGATTGAATAACATCGGGGAGACGCTACAACCCTATCTAACTCCCTTCCCAACCACTGCTTCCCTTTCATGTCCCTCGACTCTTATAACTGCCATCTCGTTTCTGTACAAATTGTAAATGGCCTTCCGCTCCCTGTATTTCATCCCTGCCACATTCAGAATTTGAATGAGAGTATTCCAGCCAACATTGTCAAAAGCTTTCTCTACGTTTACAAATGCTATAAACGTATGTTTGGTTTTCCTTAATCTATTTTCTAAGATAAGTTGTAGGGTCAGTATTGCCTCACGTATTCCAACATTTCTACGGAAACGAAACTGATCTTCCCCGAGGTCGGCTTCTACCAGCTTTTCCATTCGTCAGTAAAGAATTCATGTTAATATTTTGCACCCGTGGCTTATTAAACTGATACTTCGGTAATTTTCACATCTGTCAACAACTTCTTTCTTTGGGATTGGATTTACTACATTCTTCTTGAAGTCTGAGGGGATTTTGCCTGTCTCATACATCTTGCTCACCAGAGGATAGAGTTTTGTCAGGGCTGGCTCTCCCAAGGCTATCAGTAGTTCTAATGGAATGTTGTCTACTCCCCGGGTCTTGTATCGGCTTAGGTCTTTCAATGCTTTGTCAAACCTTTCACGCTGTATCATATCTATATTTTCCATGTGTTTCCATATGTTTGCGTTAATCATAACTTCATAAAATCCTTTTGAAAGTCATAAATGACAGGAGCCACATTTCGGTATTTAGAACAATGTATTCCTTCGATCCGGAACGCTGTTGGCGGATTTAATGCGGGTGACTCTGTCCAATTGCAGACTCAAGCTTCAGATATTGCTGGAGGTATTGATATTGTATAATGTACATGGTGACTGCAGGGTCTTCTCAAACAACCAACCAATACTGGAAATCTGAAGTACTATCTTGGATGTCAAATTTCTCACAACCTTTAACCTAGGCCGGATGTGCTGTGTTGTAATGTGAGAGATCACTGATTGCGGTCTCTATTTCAATTCTTGTAGTGGAGTTGGCAGCACGTATTCGGTGCTGCAGTCTACTTCCATATCTAATGGTGCATCATCTTGGATTCTATACTTCGAGCAATTGATCTACTTTTAATTGGCACTCATAGGGCAGAAGCTCATTTTTTTTTAATTGCCCACCAGTTTTCACTTAGGACATTTACGACATTTGGGCTATTTTAACAATTCGCTTGAAACTAACTCTCTTCCGCAGATATTAGCTTTTTACTTCTTGTGTTGTACACTCATGACAGTTGTTTGTCAGAAAAAATCTGCGGAATTAGAGTGAAGTATGTTTTGTTCTTATGTTGAGGAATTTAATAATGCATTTACTTTCATCGAAGCCCGAATGAGAGTAACTGTTATCCAAATCTAAGAAAATACAGACTCTCTGACTGTAAGATACGTTTCTTTTAACTGTTCAATTTATAAGGACTTAGGTATCATTTTGGGTAAAGCACAGTCGAATATGGGGAAGTACCTGTTTCTGGACAAACTAAAGAACCAACGAACCCATAGAAATTCCTAAAGCTTCTGGTAAGGGTTTTATGCATTTATAACGTCCACGCCATGTTATTTCAACCATCATCAACGCAGCCGAAAGGCGCAGCATCACCTGGATTACTCTGCTGTTGTTTTTGTTTTTCCTTTTTTCTTTTAGTCAGATGCTTGCCATACATATTTGATGCACTGTATTTTGTAGAAGGAGTTTTCTTCTATTTATTTTATGTATCAGCTGTATATATGCTAGTACTTGTCCTATTTTATTTCTGGTTTGGAAGAAACTTTCTATCTCTGTGATTGTTATAATTTCTCGCTATTTGATATGAAACTAGGCAGTTAAATGATGTAATACGGTACAAGATGTATGTTTGATTTTGAAAATCTCCTCCTTCAGTTTTAACACCACCTCGATCTGCCTTACTACAGAAGTAAGTTGTTACTCCGTTAAAAGTTTTTTTTGTTTGCAATTCATTTGCACTGTTCACTGCTATATAATGCGATTTTAGTGTGGAAATGCATCCATCGATTAAGCAGTCTCAAAACTCGGCAAAGCGTAAAACTTAGAGCTATAAATTACTGTGGCCTTACATCACATGAGTTGTTGCTAGCTTTGTGTCTTTTTTTTCCCGAAGACTGCTAAATGGTAATATTGCTGAGGAATGGTAAATAATATTCACTATTTATTTCAGGATTATTCTGTTTCGTAAACTGGCATATGGCCAGGAGAGCGGTCTGCTGACCACATGTCCTCCATGCCCGCATCAAGTGACGCCTGTGGATTAGGATGACACGGCGGTCGGTTGGCACCGTTGGGCCTTCATGACCTGTTCTGGCGAAGTTTAGATTATTTTTTTTAAGGATTTATTACATCTTTGGTTTCCTGAAGTCAATGCTGCTGAAGTACATGCCAAACTCTCAATCGATCATTGCTTAAGCCATTCGAAAGGTGTTATAATCAGTATGCGTCACAATGTAGCGACTCGTTACGAAGTGTTGAGAATTTACACATACGGTTATGGATGTAATACCTGTAAACGTAGATATGTGTAAAAGTAAATATTTATTGATTGAATGTGGAAAAAAAATGGGACCGGCTGAAATGGAAAATTTATCTAGTCACTCTGACTTTTTTAGATTCAGTATACTAAAAGATAACTATAACTTAAAATAAATTCAACTGAGTTCTTATGTACTTGATTAACAGTTCTGTGGACTTCACTTCGTGACTCATGATCGCACTAGCGGGGAAGTCCGTGATAAACTTGGGAACGAGGAATACTGCCCTCCACTACGCAG
Organism: Schistocerca serialis cubense; assembly: GCF_023864345.2. Classification (NCBI taxonomy): domain Eukaryota; kingdom Metazoa; phylum Arthropoda; class Insecta; order Orthoptera; family Acrididae; genus Schistocerca; species Schistocerca serialis. The sequence continues at coordinate 468,953,017 of NC_064640.1, forward strand.
TTGTGACACATCGCCAGTGAGTCAGCTGCCGACCATTCAGCAGTGAGTGCAGAGAGTAAGGCTCATTCGGTTGTCAGTTGCCGTGCAGTGCGTACATCATCGCAGCGAAGGAGTTCTCAGCTAAAATGAAATCTTTCGTTTGGATCGTCGCCTTTCTTCTTGTCAACAGTAAGTCTCTTTACAACATTACAGCTATAATTTTTTTTATTCCCGTTTGATCAGGTATGTTATAAAGTGTTTCGATGCTGATACGGATACTTATCATCACTCAATATATCTTTGGCTAAAGCTGAGATTCTTCAATTACTGAGGCTCGAACAGATTTCCTTCCACATTGATATATACAGTAGTTAGTGGTCTAACACATATAAATTTGACATCGATGGCATATTAAATTGTCTAACTTATTCGTAGCTTCCAGAAATGATGAGGAATTTGAAGTCTTTGCCAACCAAATCACCGGAGCATGTCTCTCACTAGATTAATACTATAAGAAACGATAGTAACTTGTAACGAGGTACATGAATGCTTCAGCTTGAACAACTATTTACGTACCAACCGTCTCTTTGTGTACAATTGTCTTTCTGGCGACATAAATGAAATACATTACAAGGTATCCTTTTAAACTGATTACATTGTGTGGCACTAGATGTTTCGTTTCTTCCATCCCTATTGCATTAAGGTACTGGCCATCATATTTAGATGTTGGTATTAAATCTGAGAGAATAACTGTTCAGTAACGGTGTGTCACTATAGTCCAGTTTTCATTTCACTGTTTTCATACATTCGATATATTCACGAGACATATAACTTTATCATTCTACGATGCGATCATTTCCGGAAAGTGAGTTCAGAACGCACTTCCCAATCTACAACGAAATAATTATACGGGGCACAAAGTCGGATTGGGCATGGCTGCGGAAAGGAACATTGTGTGGCCTTTTCAAAGAAACTATCCTACTAGTTCTCTGTAACATTTTGCGGATACCATGGGAACCAGAAACACGCATGAGCGGACGGGTATTTGATTTCAACTACCCATCAATACGTTTTCACTGCCACTCGTATGAATTCATCTTGCATATACGATACGATTATTTCAGGACACGCATGCGAATCAGTCAGGCCTTGCTGTAGAGGGAAATAGAAATACACAGCCTGACAAAAGAAGTTAACGGCACAGAAGAGGAGGAGCAAAGGTAATTAAAGTTAATGGGTTGAGAGGATATTTTACTTCAGTGATTTCAAAATTGAGTCAAATTTAGAAAACTTGGCAGTATGAGGCCACATATCGGTAAGTTGCTGCAACGTCTCTGGCCTGGATGCGTGCACTAATTCGGCTGGGACGAGTTCCATCATCTCCTGAGGCAATATGGCCCTCAACTGTTGTAACTGGTACTTGATTTCGTGGATATAGGCTCTGAGAAGGAGTTGACATCTGAGCTGGGTCCCCAAATGTTCCATCGCTGACTGACGTAAGGATCTTGTTGACTGTGGGAGTACCTCCACATCTTGCAAACTGTTCATAGAGATAGGTGACAAGTGAAGGTGAGTGTTCAAAAATGGCACCACGATACCGTCTCATGAGCGGTAACACATTAGAACGCAGGATGAACGTGTCGTACCGTTGCGCCGTCGGAGTTCGTCCAGTCACTACAATTCTACCAGCCGTGACATAAAGCTGTACCTGACGGCTCCCCCACACCATGACGCCAGGAATAACACCTCTGTGCCTCTGAAAAACACTGCCAGAATTAGGTCACCGTCATAATTAAGATCGACATCTTGGGAAGCTGACAACATGATTCATCGCTGGTTACGGAGAAATGCCATTCAACAGCTCTTAATGCTTCCCGGCTAAGGCACCACTTGAAAAGCAGCTGTATGTGTTGTGTTGTTTACAGCAGCTCACGCATTAGACAGTAACTCACTTGTCCATTTGCAGCTAGATTACGTGTAATGGTCCGGTATGCAACAGAATGATGCAAGGAGTACGTTACTTGCTCTCGGATGGTAGGCACAGATGTGAAGGGGTTCGATGTGCTTGATGTGCAGCGCGGTGTGCTTTCATTGTACTGGTCAGACGTCGTCAACCAGAAACATGACAAGTATGCGTCCCATCCCGTTGCCATACAGCTCAACATCTAGCCACTGCCACATCCGAAAACTCCACAAATCTTGATGGATGTTGCACGATACGAACACTCGGCCAAATGAGGGCTCAACATGTGACCACTTTTAAACTCTGTCAGATGCTGATAATGCCGCATCAATGGCTACGTGGCACCTCCGTGTCCTTCACAGTGATCACTCAACGTCTGAGGCTGTTAATGACCTTATATACCCTACCTAAACAAGTGCTACACATGTTTACGTGTTGAAATCTCGACTAAATTACGATCATTCTTACCAGTAAAAGTTTCGAAATGAAGGGAACTCCTTTAGATCTGACGATAATTTTCACTATTGCCGATAATCTTGTTGGCTGTTACTATACTTCAGTCAGAACTTGTCCTCTTCTTCCACTCACTCGTCTACTATTTCTACGGGAAGGCTGAGTATACTATTGCAGATTTGTAAGATGCTAGTCCTCTTTACGCACTATTGCTCTGACGACTCATTCTGTATTCATTAACTTTCTGATCAAAACCATACGGGCAACCCCATATAATACGGAACTGATCACTAGTTATCACGAGAGGCTGACCCGCCAGTACCAAAGGAGGCATGAGTATTGTGCTTTCAGTACAGCAGCAGTAACAGCAGAATAAGTCGGTCCGATAGCTTAGTGACTTTGAAACTGGACTAGTCATTGGATATAATCTGAGCTACAAATCCATCAGTCACATTTCAAAAGTTCTAAAGCTGCCCAAGTCTACTGCTTATGCTATGACTTTGAAGTGGAAACACGAAGAAACAGTCGCAGATAAATCAATCTGGGGTAGACCGTATATGTCGACGTATAGCTACCATCGAGAACTGTGGATAGTGGTTGTGAGAAATCGCCTGAAATCAGCGGAAGTAATTTTAGCAATCGGTGTAGCGCAGTGATTGTGAGCAGAGAGTTAACAAATTGGTCGAGGTACCTCTCACAAGCCACACATTTCTGTATGAAGATGGTATCTATTCTTTAGGACATGTCCGAAAGAACAGATAGCATCGGTGACCATGCAGCTCTCTTAGAATGAAATGATAATTAAATCAATACCCTGAGGTGTCGACAGGCGTTGATATACAACAACGAGGACAGTTCAAAATGTGTGCCTTGATCGGGACTCGAACCCGGGACCTCCTGCTTACATGGCAGACGCTCTATCCATCTGAGCCACCGAAGGCACAGAGGATAGTGGAACTGCAGGGTTTTAGCCCTTGTACGATCCCCGTGAGATCCACATTCCCAGCCTAATGTCCACACACTACACTCTTAGTGTCCCCCCCCATTACACTCATTACTCGCGGCAGACAATCTTACCGAGCCCGGTAAGAGTTCGGGCAAGGCGTGTGCATCCAGCACAGAAGAAGAAGTTTAGTGGCCAGTTAGCCTTAACTATATGAAGATGGTATATGTTCTTTCGGACATGTCCAAAAAAACAGATACCATCTTCATATAGTTAAGGCTAACTGGCCATTAACCTTCTTCTTCTGTGCTGGATGCACACGCCTTGCCCGAACTCTTACGGGCTCAGTAAGATTGTCTGCCTCGAGTAATGAGTGTAATTGGCAGGGGCATTACGAATGTAGTGTGTGGTGTGGACGTTAAGTTGGGAATGTGGGTCTCACAAGGAGCTTGAAAGGGATAAATCCCTGCAGTCGCAGTATTCTCTGTGTCCTCGGTGACTCAGTTGGATAGAGCGTCTGACATGTAAGCAGGAGATCCTGGGTTCGAGTCCAGGTGGAGGCACACATTTTCAACTGTCCCCGTTGATGTATATCGCCTGACGATGGCTTTGGGTCTCGATTTCATTACCGTTTCACAAATTTCTGTAGTCAGAGCTAAGCGACGCTTGAGGTGGTGTTATGATCGATGCCACTGGACAGTTGACGACTGAAACGAATTATCTGAAGTAATAAATGACGATATGCTTTGTGGAAGTCCGACTCAAGGGTTTGGGTTTGGCTAATGTCAGACGAACGTTACCATCCATCAAGAACAGTGCCAAAAGTGAGGTAAAAAGGATGTGGTGTGCCAGTGTTGTGCTTTTTTTTATACGTTTAGGTTGTTGCCCTATTTTTGGACTTAAGAAAATTCTGAATGCAGATGCAGTTTAACACCACTTACAACGTTGTATATTACGTAAATCAGGGGAACAACTTGGGACAGTAACCGTTTGTAGCAGCATGACACTGTAAGCTGTCATAAAGAAGCAGCTGGGGGGATATGGTTTGTGGACAATGACGTTCCTGAAATAGACTGGCTCTTCAAGAAACTCATCCAGAACCCAATGGAATACTTTTGGTAAGAGCTATAATGTCGACTTCTCTCCAGACCCTAGTGTCCCGTATAGCCATGTTCTCTGGTTTCGTCTCTTCAGTATGAATGGTCTGCCATTCCCCCACAGACACTTAGTCACCTCACTGAAGGTGTCTCCAGCGGACATAAAGCAGTCATAAAGATGAAGGGTGGACACACCGCGTACTATGTCCACTAATTCGTATATTTTTGATAAAATAATATAGGTGCATCATACTGCGGTGGTTGTTCCTTAGTTGTTTGTAATGTTATGTCGTTCCGAGTCCAGGTTTGATGTGACACTGTTCTAAACGCCTAATACTCAACCTATGGAAATGTGCCCCTATGTTGACTCGTTACTGCACGGTTCCGTGATAACTAACAGGAAACAAAGGAAGTACTGGTGTTGGGCAATTAATTATTAGGAATTATCTAAATCATTTGTTTGTCTCAAGAAGTTCATACCCAAAAGGTCACTTCCTTCAGGAAACACGTTTACCTCCTGGCAGTATATAGGCCTCCCGTGGGTCCTACTGACATACTTCTGAGCATTTTTCATAGATTCTTGCTGGGTGTTTCAATACAAGCGACTTACGGGCTCCACACACTCGTTATGCAATAACCAAATTTCCTTATGCATCTTTTACTCCATCTGTCCATTTACTTGGAGAAGCCAAAATTTACTCATGACCTTCACTGTTCCCTCGTCGTCCGTAGCCACGACCTTGGATTTACTCTCTCGTGAAATTTTTGACTATAGAACCTGAAAGTCTACCCCTTGTTTGTTAAGCTGATTAATTTTCATGTTAGAAGTATCTCCGTTTAATATAAGCGGAAGCAGTGCTCCATGGTTCCCATTCCTACCGCTATGTTTCTAATTCTTTCAATTAGGCCCGATAAATTGAGATATGGGTAATCAAACCCGCTAGAAAAGATAGTATACTAATTTTAAAATGAAGCAGCGGATAAAGCAACATCGGTGAATGGCCGTGGAATAATACGTGCACATTAGGGACGGTAAGACTTTCTTTTTATGGTACTATGAATTCAGTTAGTCGCATGAAGTGCATAATGCATACAGTAGATATGCCTAGATTGAAAATTCATAGAATATAGTCATTATCTCAGTGGTATGGATGAAGGATACTAAATAACGCTAAGAGAGAATTTCAATTATCATTCTGATTTATTTCGATAATATTTAAGAAAACTATTACTCTCTGTGACAAAACATTTAAGAAAACTATTACTCTCTGCGCCAATACATTTAAGGAAACTATTATTCCTTGTGACAAAACATTCATGAAATCTATTATATTTAAGAAAACTACCACTCTAAGTGACAAAACCTACATGAAGCACTCATTATCTCTTGTATCTCGTCATTCCGGAAACATAGACAACACTTCGTCGCCAGTTACATCTACTAATAATTAAAATGGGTAAAATGAAAGTTACTGAATGGTGGCCTCTTAACACCACTCAGTTATTGTCACACCTATTTAACGCACGGAGTAGGGAAGGATATTACCCTTCACTCTCTCAATTATTACTTGTGTTACTACACATACAGTACCATGCGGATAAGTTCATGTTGAAACCACGTATTATGCAACTGCAATGCAACGTGAGCAAACCATCCCAGGCTTCATGACTCCATATTATTCATACTATGATTAACGAATGGCAAATCCAGTGACTGCCGTTATGAATGAAGGCACCATGTGGCCAAGTTTGACAACAAAGAAACGAGTAAAATAAACAGTTGAATTATGAAAAATTTATATTGCTTGTATCCAGAAAGACACTATGCAACAAATGAAACATTAATGAACCTATCCGCTATTTACGTAAGAACAAGAACCGTTGGTTCATGCCCTCAATCACCTCGCGCCTAAGTCCGCTAGTTAAAACACATTAATCTGAAAAATTTCTAAAAAATTAATTATCGCTGAAAGTTTCCCGGTATTAATTCACACCCGAACATGCTTCATAATTAATGTTACCCCAAAAAACCTACATTATGAACAACTTTTCTCACCATCAATGACGAGCGCCGCACACCTGCGTCCGTCTCGTTCAATCGGCGGCCCCAGAGTGTCCTAACATGGCGCCTTCCAGGACCAACCGCCAACCGTTCAAAAAAGCTGGTGGTGGGGGTACGACCTTAGTGAGAATCAACCTCACAAACTCTGCCCTGCTCATCCCCACTATCTTTGGAATCACGAACTCTCTGCCGAATCTGCTCACGTAGTTATGTTGGTGCTAAACTACCCTACTGCTACCATCTTTGACTAACCCAGATTATTATATATTCCATACATAATTACGTTTGTTCATCCACATACATCATGGGATCAAAGAATGAGAGAGGAGGTGTGACACCAACAGAAGAAAAATATACACGGAAGCATTCTTGAATCCTGGGGTGAATTAGCTAGACGAAACTTTGAAAGGACGCTCTCGGCGTAAAATGAATTATTAAACATGTAGAAATAAATCAGTCAGTTAAATGAAGTATAAATCTGTGACGTTTCGAACCCTATTCACATCACTTAGAAACACCATGTTTTTAAGCACTAAAATTGGTGTACAGCGGAGCCTGCACACAGAAATAAACCAGCCTGTTAGATAAAAAATAAATGCCGGTTCTAAATTGTAGCCAGATTTTTATGATATTCTGCGAGTGTTCTTCATAGTAATAGTGCACGACTACAACAGAGAAGGTAATAAATAATACGACACATACGTTAACACATTATAGTTGAGGTTTGTAGCGTCACATCTGCAATATGTCTTACAACTCAACCAGTTCAATAATTGAGCATGTTGGCTATTTGGGATTATGTAAAAGGTACCCACTGAGGGCAAAATATTAGCGAAGGTAGCTCAGTTCTATCGTCCAATTTGTTTATAATGTGTCATATATCTAAGTTTGTCATATGCTGGACGGTGTTGATCTTGTGTAGTTAAGTGATGTGTTTGTGACGTTATGGAATGCTATTGGAATGAAGGAAGAAGATAAGTTACCGTGCTTACACATACTTTACTACTTTCCCAAGGCACCTAAGATGCAGTAGCACTTAACGTCAAATAATCCTAAAAATATATGATTTCCTCAACCCATATGTCACTAAGGGTTTGTCTCAAAAAATTTAATTGAGGATACTGATGAGCAATATGATGAACAGGAGTTGTCAGTCACTATAACTCTTCCTCTTGCCTACAAAATATAGTTGGTGAAACTATCTTTAGTCATCAAATTGTAACAATCTAATTTCGTTCTGGCTGTCACTATGTTCCATTGCTACGTAGCCTTCCTACTGGTGGTGGTATAGTTAATGTTATAACTCCACCTGGTGAGAAGATTACCGTCGCTTGTCATGTCCTACAGCTCCTGCAAGCTATCCTCTGTAGTAATGGTTTAACAAATTCGTGTGGTCAGCGAAATTACGGGCACCTGAGAATTATTGTCGGGTATTAATAAATTCTGGCCGGAGGGTTTAACCAATCGGTAAAAATTTGAAGGCAACGGATAACGTAATATATTTTTTTTACTACTACAGAAGGCACTTATGCAGGCCATTATCGGGAGCATAGAGCCATAATTTACTTTCATAACTAAGCATTCAACTGTGGTACTGACTTTTTCCTATTCTTTATGATCAAGGGAGGAAACAATTGATGTTTATTCAATACCGATTGCCTTTCAATAACTAACCGTGTGTCTGTTGGAATATACATCATCACAACTGGTCTCTCTCGTTAACATTATTCACTTCGCCACATAATTACGGAATGGGCGAGGGGAGCGCGGACCTGGTTTCAATATAATTTTATGCAGGCACACAATTATACCTAAACACATGCTTATTACAATCATTTGCTTTAGGTCACGCAGAACAAGCTCAGCAAAGACACTACAAGCGAACTCGGTCAGGACAGAAGAGTATTAACCTAAATATTTAAATTTTCGTTATAACGTACGCTGAAGAAAGGGTAGCAAGTGGTGCACTGAACTATGACTGCCAATTTTGGTTTAATCTTGCTTACAGAAACAACTCCACGTTACTGAGCTGGGTGGAAGAACATTTACTACCATATGGCGGGAAAATTTTGCAAATCTTTATTCCATCAACGTCCATTAAAACCACAACTTTCTTAGATACAAGAGTTAAAACCGTGTTTTTTACCTAACGCACTTCATTGTAGGCGAAGCAAATAGTTATGGGGGCACAAGAAACATTAAATACATCAGTACTATTCCTCACACGTGGCCAAGTAGCAGGAGCCAACAGAAATGCAAAAAATACGGACACACAAATTTATTCGTTCTCTGTCTCACACTCACCCACTACCATATGGTTATTCACTCGACTACTATACATTTTCAGACCGAAACTGCAGTCTACCAATGTGGCGGTTGCTACAATCCAGCACGTGACGGGAAAGCAAGTACACAAAGGGAACATGTTGTTTGTTGTGGTCTTCAGTCCTAAGACTGGTTTGATGCAACTCTCAATGCTACTCTATCCTGAGCAAGCTTCTTCATCTCCCAGTACCTACGGCAACCCACATCCTTCTGTATCTGTTTAATGTATTCACCTCTTGGTCTTCCTCTACGATTGTTACCCTCCAGGCTGCCCTCCAATACTAAACTGGTGATCCCTTGATGCCTCAGAACTTGTCCTACCAACGGCTCCCTTCTTCTAGTCAAATTGTACCACAAATTTCTCTTCTCCCCAATCCTATTCAGTAACTCCTCATTAGTTATATGATCTACCCATCTAATCTTCAGCATTCTTCTGTAGCAGTACATTTCGAAAGCTTAAATTCTCTTCTTGTCCGAACTAGCTATCGTCCATGTTTCACTTCCATACATAGCTACACTCCATACAAATACTTTCAGAAACGACTTCTCGACACTTAAATCTATACTCGATGTTAACAAATTTCTCTTTTTCAAAAACGCTTTCCTAGCCATTGCCAGTCTACATTTTATATCCTCTCTACTTCGACCATCATCAGTTATTTTGCTCCCCAAATAGCAAAACTCCTTTACTACTTTAAGTGTCGCATTTCCTAATCTAATTCCCTCAGCATCACCCGACTTAATTCGACTAGATTCCATTATCCTCGTTTTGCTTTTGTTGATATTCATCTCATATCCTCGTTTGAAGACACCATCCATTCCGTTCAACTGCTCTTCTAAGTCCTTTGCTGTCTCTGACAGAATTACAATGTCATCGGCGAACCTCAAAGTTTTTATTTCTTCCCCATGGATTTTAATACCCACTCTGAATTTTTCTTTTGTTTCCTTCACTGCTTGCATAATATACAGATTGAATAACATCGGGGAGAGGCTACAACCCTGTCTCACTCCCTTCCCAACCACTGCTTCCCTTTCATGTCCATCGACTCTTATAACTGAGATCTGGTTCCTGTACAAATTTTAAATATCCTTTCGCTCCCTGTATTTTACCCCTGCCACCTTCAGAATTTGAAAGAGTGTATTCCAGCCAACATTGTCAAAAGCTTTTTCTAAGTCTACAAATGTTATAAACGTAGGTTTACCTTTCCTTATTCTTTTTTCTAAAATAAGTCGTAGGGTCAGTATTGCCTGACGTGTTCCAATACTTCTGCGGAATCCAAACTGATCTCCCCCGAGGTCGGCTTCTACCAGTTTTTCCATTTGTCTGTAAATAATTCGCGTTATTTTTTTTTGCATCCGTCACTTATTAAACTGATAGTTCGGTAATTTTCGCATCTGTCAGAACCCGCTTTCTTTGGGATTCGAATTATTATATTCTTCTTGAAGTCCGAGGGTATTTCGTCTGCCTCATACATCTAGCTGACCAGATGGTAGAGTTTTGTCAGGACTGGCTCTCCCAACGCCCTCAGTAGTTCTAATGGAATGTTGTCTACTCCCGGGACGTTGTTTGGACTCAAGACTTTCAGTGCTCTGTCAAACTCTTCACCATTTGTGGTATCTCCCATTTCATCTTCATTTTCATCCTCTTCCATTTCTTTTATATTGTCCTCAAGTGTATCGCCATTGTATAGATCCTATATTTACTCCTTCCACCTTCCTGCTTTCCCTTCTTTGCTTAGAACTGGGTTCCCAACTGAGCAATTGATATTCATACAAGTGGTTCTCTTTTCTCCAAAGGTCTCTTTATTTTCCTGTAGACAGTATCTATCTTACCCGTAGTGAGATAAGCCTCTGCATCCTTACATTTGTCCTCTAGCCATCCCTGCTTAACCATTTTGCACTTCCTGTGGATCTCATTTTTGAGACTTTTGTATTCCTTTCTGCCTGCTCCATTTACTCCATTTTTATATTTCCTCCTTTCATCAATGAAATTCAATATTTCTTCAGTTACCCAAGGATTTCTACAAGCCCTCGTCTTTTTACCTCCTTGATCCTCTGCTGCCTTCACTACATCATCTCTCAAAGTAACCCATCCTTCTTCTACTGTATTTCTTTCCCCCATTCCTGTCTATTGTTCCCTTATGATGTGCCTGAATCTCTGTACAACCTCTGGTTTAGTCAGTTTATCCAGGTCCATTCTCCTTAAATTCCCTCCTATTTGCTGTTTCTTCAGTTTTTATCTACGGCTCATAACCTATAGATTGTGGTCAGAGTCGACATCCGCCGCTGGAAATGACTTACAATTTAAAACCTGGTTCCTATATCTCTGTCTTACCATTATATAATCCATCTGAAACCTGTTAGTGTCTCCATGCTTCTTTCATGTATACAACCTTCAGCAATGATTAAGTTATGCTCTGTGCAAAATTCTACCAGGCGACTTCCTCTATCATTCCTTACTCCCATTCCATATTCACCTACTATGTTTCCTTCTCTCCCTTTTCCTACTACCGAATTCCAATCACCCATGACTATTAAATTTTCGTCTCTCTTCACTATCTGAATGTTCTTTTATTTCATCATACATTTCTTCAATTTCTTCGTCATCTGCAGAGCTAGTTGGCATATAAACTTGTACTACAGTAGTAGGCGTGGGCTGCGTGTCTATCTTGGCCACAATAAGGCGTTCACTATGCTGTTTGTAGTAGCTTACCCTCACTCCTATTTTTTTATTCATTGTTAAACCGACTCCAGCATTACCCCTATCTGATTTTGTATTTATAATCCGGTATTCGCCTGACTAAATGTCCTGTTCCTCCTGCCACCGAAGATCACTAATTCCTACTATATCTAAGTTTAACCTATTCATTTCCCTTTTTAAATTTTCTAACCTACCTGCTCGATTACGAGATCTGACATTCCTCGCTCCGATCCGTAGAACGCCAGTTTTCTTTCTCCTGATAACAACATACTCCTGAGTAGTCCCCGTCCGGAGATACGAGTTTGGGACTATTTTACCTCCGGAAAATTTTGCCCAAGAGGACGCCATCATCTTTTAACCATACAGTAAAGCTGCATGCCCTCGGGAAAAATTACGGCTGTAGTTTCCCCTTCGCAGTACCAGTACAGCAAGGCCGTTTTGGTTAGTGTTACAAGGCCAGATCAGTCAATCATCCAGACTGTTGCCCCTGCAACTATTTAAAAGGCTGCTGCCCCTCTTCAGGAACCACACGTTTGTCGGGCCTCTCAACAGATACCCCTTCGTTGTGGTTGCACCTGCGGTACGGCTATCTGTATCGCGGAGGCACGCAAGCCTCCCCACCAACGGCTAGGTCCATGGTTCCTGGGGGGCAAAGAAAACATATGACAAATAAATGAAAATCCCCCTAAATATTTCTGTAAAACGAAGATCACATTAAAATACATTATATGAGTGAACGTCTGTTAAGCACAGAGCAATAATACGACCGTGAGCTTAAGGCCCATGGTGCGTGGCCTAACCAATTCACAAACGCAAAGTTCTATTGAAATTTGACTAAATTATGAAAACAAACTCCCTTATGGAAGTTTCGTGGTATATCACACCTGATTTCAAGATCTGGACCATATTAACAAGCAGGTCTGAGACACTCTAATACTTTTATTAACATTACCAAAATCGAGAACTGCGTTTCCACGTCTGTCCAGCACCGCTACCCAGGAGCAAGTGGACTTTCAGACACCTCGCCTAAACATTGTTCCTTCAAAAGTGGTGGAGGGGATGGTTCGCCAACCTAACACAGGCAATACTCGTGCATTCGTGACCTCTCTGACCTGATTTGTACACTATCTTTGTCAAACTTGTTCGTGTTTTGGGGGTTGGTACTATCCTAACACATAACCACTCTACTCATGCAATGCTACGACCTCTTACGAACGCTTTCTGCTACTTTACATAATATCTCATTCATACAGTCCAAGGTCGCATAAGGGAAAGGATTCAAGCAAACGTGGCACACAGGAAATAAAAAATCAATGAATAAATAAATAAACACCGCTTGGTCCATTCTCTGCTGCTATTTACCCACGGATCTACTTCTGCAGAGTAAAAACATTCTTGCTATAATTCCCCTGTACCGGAATTTATTGAGAAAAATCTGGAACGGGACAACAAGTTCCGTTTCAACATCGTCATAATATTTAGCAACCTAGATGACGAACGCATGTTGACTCACATCAATCTTAGAACAGATTTCCAATCTTAAAAAAGGTCAGCACAAAAGACTCGCAGGAAATGTTACAACATTTTTATAAGAGCGTTGTTTTTCGCAATATGTACAAATGTCAAGGCAGACTACTGAAAGTTATAAGAAACATCGCAAGAAAATTTAATTTTCCCATTGAGATATATTAATATATTTATCCGAAGAAACACATACCTTGGTTGAAAATTTTCATAGAAGATTATTGATTGCTCCTTCGATAAACCGGTACTGCGTTTTTCATGTAAAAACCTTTCCGAAAAAGTTGTATGGGCCAGATTTAATAAGTAAAACGTCTACAGTTTCCATTACTGCAAGAGGGACAATGCATTCATACTTAATCCCTTCCTGTTTCATTTTAGCATCCTCATTTCTATATATGTACCACGTCTCAGCAGGAGGACACAAGCAGTGACCTAGTAACCGTCAGTAGATATTGTGTGAAAATCCATAGTCCACACTACTTTCATCATATTGTGCAAATCATTGCAGTTGTCACGTCATTCTCACTGTACTGAATTTGTCGTAGTTACAACACGCATTTTTTGTGTTGTACCCAAACACACGTCTTTAAAATCAATAATATATTTACTGTACAAATGTATTACCTTTGTTTACATTCTTGTTAAACAGTTCTTCTTATTTCATTATACTTCAGGAAGGAAATCCAAATGTTTCTTTGTTACGCAAAATAAAACAACGAAAACTATGGTTATTTACAAAACACTTTGCAACCGTCTCAGAAACAAGATCAGAGATCAAATCGGCCGTTCGCTACAGAGCATGTAAAACCACATACAACCTTGTAGAGCAGATAGTTACCAAAATAACATTGGCCACAGTAGCCAATGAAATTCGTGAAAAGGCAAACCGTAAATGTGTAAGACAAAGATGATAAAAACAATTATAAATCGTTTACTCTAATATAATATATAAACGACACACATACAGCTAAGAAAAATTAAGGAAATTTTTTGTTATTTCAAAAGTAATTGCCATAGATATTAATATATTTATCCCAAAGTGAGACAAAATGTTCACTGCCTTCATGGAAAAATGATTGCGGTTGCCTACGGATGCATGACTGTACCAAAGTGTGCACCTCTTCGTCCGAAGCATATCGACGGCCACGACTGTCATTTTTCACGCTCCAAAAAAATGTAAATTGCATGAGGGGAAATGGGGACTGTGTGGAAGATGTGCAAGAGCTTCCCAACCATACATATGCAGCGTACGTGATACAGCCATGGCAACGTGAAACCGTGCTCACAGTTTTCTTACATGCCTTTTCTTTTACTGCACCTTATATATCTAAATTATCACGAGAGTCCATAAATTTCAACGAAATTAAGAATAAAGCTTTTTATGTCATTAACTGCTCTGAGGTCACTTAAAATATTCGAAAGTCATATGGATACTTTATAACACTAGCCTGCCGCTACTCGAGCAAATGTTACCCTCTGAGAGGATTTTGAAACATTGACCGCGGGTGAGTCTAACAGATAAAGGTATTGGACTGTAATTTTGAATATATTGCAGTTAACAGAAAAAGAAAACAGGCTCTAAGTCTGGGGTTTAATGAAAGCATTACAATACATATTTGAATAAAAAACGCATGGTGGCCAGCCTAATTAGGCTCATTAATTTGGAAATGTAAGTTTAAGAAAACTGACTGTCACTTATTGAAGCTACTTTTATTAATATTCCGTTTGAATAGCACACAGGATACAAAAGTACACAGGGCACTCTGAGCTGCGAGCAGCAGTAGTTACCAATAATGCACATACTAGTGATCATAGAAAGCAAACTCGTACCAAACTCACACTATAAGAGCAACACTCAAATGTTGTTACATGGATCAGTACTGAAATGTTCGTGCCAGAAGTGGATAACTAAAATTGGCCAGGAGGGACTTCTGACTTAACTGACATATAAATACCACAATTGAAATAAATAATACCACAATCACACTGTTTATACTCCCATTTATAGAAATATATAAGATTTCCTTAGCAGTAATAATAGTCCATTAATCTTTTGAATATGTGAAGAATATGATGGGCTCTATAAACTAGTATGGTGTGACAATTCAAGCTCTAAGATTACTTCAGCAGCAAAGACTAAACTAAACAAAGTTAACTCTCCACTTAACTTGGAATAGTTTATATTTTTACTCTTTGACTTTCCAAGTCAAATTATTCAACAATAAGCTCAATTGACTTAAACAAATCGTTCATGGCAGTATTCAACCCTAACTATGTTTCAAATAAATTTAACTGATGTACTGTTTTCATTATCTGTGAAGTAGGTAATTTAGACAGAACATTTACACAGTCTGGCACTTAATTATTGCAAAACTCTTCTTTGCAATAAATTGAGAGCTCCTTAGCAAAATTGTAACTAACTTAAACTTTTGCTAATTCTTGCACATTTGACAAACATGAATAAATCACTAGTTCATTTGAAACATGATACTCGGTTTTATAAACACTTAGGAGAGCGCCCTGCATAGGTTCATGATGAGAATGGAAGATATGGTTGTAAACACAGGCTTATAGCACTTGGATTATTATTAAAATCACTCACACAAATTAACTGGCCCATGCTCTGATAATATCTGTATGTATGAAGTTGGTGGAGCTGTGGCGTAGTGGTAGTGGCAAACGACATGGCCTCTAACTGTACTCACGGCACTTGATGTGTGAATGCTCTATAAGATTTCTTCTTAGCGACGGATTTTTAACGTATAAGAGCCATTCCTTATTGATGAGAGTACCATGCAACAGCGAAATCCATAACCGAGGCGAAGTTCCTTGCAAAGCGGATTCCAATTGCCTCCCTAGCCATTGACTGCGTACCGTTCACACCAAGGAGCTGCCCAGGTCGATCGCCAAAACCGTCTTGTACATCGCGCCAAGCCACTTCCGTTGCGGAGGGACTTCCCTACGTCTTTTATATTTTACAATAGAAGTGCCTAAGCTTAAACCACTTTCCAGTAACATTTTTTTCTTTTGAATATACACATATTATAAAATGTCATTATTTTAAATATCATTTACCATTTCCATACATACCTGACAGCTTTGAATAGCCTGTCACGAATCAATGACATTAACTAACAAAGAATAAACACTTAATAATTACGGATACAAAGTTACGTAATATAAATCTACTTCTAATCGATATAAGTGTTACAACTTTTAGTTCAGCGTTTCAAGGAAGATTTAATACTTAGACCTTCTTCTCATTTGTTAATATGATGCTATATAAAGTCACTGTTTTACACAGTGGGTACTACATGACTTACGTCTCTTATGACTTCCAACATGACAACGTAGGAGTGCATTTGAAATACGTGTAGAAACTTTCGGGAGATTATGCTCACATTAACATGAGTGATAAGTATAAAATTACGACAAGAAATGTTGCTTTAGAAGCTAGATATAAAAACGTGCCGAAGAAACAGTACAGCAGATTTTACTTTGTTCGAACAATACAATGACCACTGAACCACTAGACATGTTCAGCAGTAATGGTCAATGACAAAAAAATATTACAAAGTCCTCCACCTGTTAAAATGGATCCAAGGATCTTCGGACATGACAATGTCACATAATTTAAAAATTTGGTTTTTACGATGCTTTCCTGAAGTTGTCCTCATTGTCACTCGCTGTCGCATTGTCACTCTCAGTGACCCCATATAGAGAAATTGGCTAAAGACGCCAAAATACTAAACATGACTATTAACGATTGTACTCAGTACATCTAGCAGACAGCTAGAGCGCAGAGTGCGATTATGGAGAGAACAGTAGCAGTTTTCTCCACAGTGGATATTGAAAGTAAAGAATTCAACCACATATCAATTGACGCTATGCCATCTTCCGTAAATGTTTGTGTCAGTATGTCTTTTTTCAGATTCTTAATATGATGCCCACTGTTCTTTTTTACATAGAGTTATAGGTGATTTATTTGGCATTAAATGACTTTCCACTTAACTAACACGATTGATTTCACTAGGTAAGTATAAAATTGGAGAAATATCGGGTAAAGCCAAATTACTTTTTACAAATGTAGCTCTATCAACGTGTGATATTATAACAGTGCTATAACACTGCTATAAATGGCTGAAGAGAATTGTTTTGTTTTGTTTCCAGCACTCCAAGGTGCAGAACAGCTCCCTATCATTGACGATACTGCTCCATATTTTGATGACTTCCCAGGTGGCGAGTCCACAGATGCAGTTCCCTTGTGAGTATCCTCATGGTAGCACTCATCGGTGGCACAGTTCTGATTAGGTACCAGCAAACCGTGTATTCAAAGTGCCGTCATATGTTCTATAACAGTATGTAGCCATGGACACAGGCGAGGTACTGGGCTGTTCTATTGAGTTCCTAGATGGTACTATAAACTTTCAGCAGCACACGTTAACGAAAACACATTTGTCTGTTTTAGCGATTTGGTAGAATCCGTTTAACTAGTAGGAACTAAACGAGTTTGTCCAACAATTAAGGACAATATTCAATGTCATATAACTCCTCAACCATGTGCAACAATTATAAAATGAATTAGGTACACGTCTGTAGTATCGTATCACACAACATTTTGCCCTGCACAAAAAATCGCAGTGTCGATCTACATATACATGGTGTCCTAAAAACGTTGCGACAAATTTCGAATGGTTGTAGAGAGTGTCTTGAGGGACAAGTTGATGATGGGCACTCGTGTCAGGAAAGTCATTCAACGACGCTGCTGAGCGTCGAAGTTAAAGGTGCCGGCGCCTGCAACTAGACCATACTTCGCCAGCAAATGTGACTTTGTACGCTGACGGACCGTAGTCGGAGTGTCTCACAATTTGGTTTGCAATTCAGTTATCGCGGCTCATTGTCACTATGACCTGTGAAGAAGATGGATCTTGCTACTGCTAAGACAGGACTTATTTCCTGTGAATGCGATTGTCTTCTGCCTTGGTGGACGACAGTTTCTGACACTGATTTTCATCTGAACTTTATTTCTCCACTGTATACCGAAAAACATTTGAGGTTTTAGAGGGTTCTAGGAGAAAAATTAACTACGGATGGAAACCCGTGTCCAAAACCGTTATCTACGAGAGCAACACAGCTTTCCATCAGTTGGAGATAAGGCCTTTCTACGCAGCAGCTAGCTATGCCTTGTACAATTTTCATCGTGACAGTCAAAGGACATTGCGAGATGTTCCGCCAACAGTCCGTCAGCGTACATGGCGTCTGCTGCCAAACGGGAGGCCCAGCAGCAGGTTCCGGTGCATGTAACTTCGATGCCCTGTAGCACCGTTGGACGACGTTTACGGACACGGGTTCCTGTTCTCGATTTGTTCCTCGAGGCAGCCTCTACTACCCTTCGAAGTCTGTCGCAATATTTCTGGGACATCATTACTCTGCAAATCCCTGTGAAGTGCGTGGCAGATGGTACGTCCCATTGTATCAGTTATTAAGACATCCTCACATTCTATTCACGTATGGGAAGAATGATTACTTAAACGTTTCTTTACGTTGGGTAATTGGTCTATTCTTGTCTAATTACTTAAAGTTCGTTCTAGAATTTTATGACTAGCTTTCCGCAGTTCTCAACAGGAAATAAATGAATTGGTGCTCTTCACAGTTATCTAGAATACATTAGCATAAATGCATTAAGTCATATTCATGATAAACGTAATGATGTGGAATGTGTAAAGTGAGCATGTAGTAAAGAACGTATTTGATTACATGCTGGTCGTTTACAGGAATTTTACCCATAAATGACTAATTATTGACATTTTCTGTCTGTGAAACACCATATTTCTATTGATGTACCAACAAAGAGTTTTATAGCTCTATATCTCCCCCCGTCCAGCGCCCAAGTCACAGACTGTGCAGATTGTGCAGAATAGTATTGTTCTTCTAGTGTTGTAGTTATGAATGTCTCTGTCACTCTCAAATTTATGTGGACTGTTGATAAGTTACATAATTAATGAAAGTAGAATGAGCTTGTGGTTAATATTAGCAGCTGCTTAAAGGGATGCCATCAAAAAGAGAACGTCACCTTCAACAGAATTGTAGAGTATGCTATAAGGAAGGTCACTGCAAGATGTTTATTGACATTTGTGGTGCCACTCTTCGCAAAGAGAGGCCTAACAGCGCCATATTTCAACACATCTTGGAAAACGTCTTGAATTAATTACGCATTCCATAGTAACATAATACGTGTTACTGGCCCACGAATTCGTATCGTTTTGTAGGTGAATTTAATCACCCAACAGGAGACTTTACTTTTCAGAAACATGTTGTAGTGCAGTCTCAAACACTGCGTTGACGAACAAAAGCGGTATTCGATTAAGAATGAAATCGAAAACTGCGTGTAAGGATCTGTAACTGTTGCAACATATTTTAGAAGAAATAAAAATTTGTGCCAGACTAGGCCTCGAGCAGGGATTGAAGAAACCAGGACACCAGGACAAATGGAGATTTCGGCCGCTCTTGCAGGCGTTAGCCGAAGCAGCTAAGACAAATGCTGGTGACAAGCGGGGAATACGGGTTGGAGTCCCGGTCTGGCATAAATTTCCATTTCTTCTGAAGTATTCTACAATTGACGCGGAATGACACTCATAATTTGAGACCTGACTCTTTTAGGATCATAATAATATTCCAGATTACAGAGGAGAGAGTAGGATCACTTGTAATTTCACTAAATACCTTCTGTATCGTTTCTTTAACTAGCTTTCTCTTCTGAACTGTTTCCACGAGTAGCTCAAAAGTTATGATTAAAAATTTCTACTACACAAGATCTGTCTTTTCAGGAAAATGATGTCATGTTCCATGGGTTTCTTCCATGTCTCTTTTAACAATATTCCATACAGATTTGATTTAATTGTCTCGTCAGTCAACATCAGACAGCAGGCACATGCTCCAGGGTTTTACTACAACTTTTCTTAAAATATTACAGTACTGTTTATAACATCCATCTCTTTTAGGAACACTCTCAGTTCTTCCTATTTTTTCATTTGGAACATACTATGATACCTGTAGTACACTGAGGTCTCTTTAATGACTTCCCGATATTGCATTTAATTATCTTTCCACGAAAACTACATTCAGAGTTGGATACAGATTTATTAAGAAATATTTTATATTTAAATCTAGCATTAGGTTCATTGCAGACATCACTCCAGGTAATATTTTTATGTTTTCTTTAGAATATTTACTCGTTTTTTCATATATCATCCTGTTTCTTAATTGTAGATGGAGTATGTTATGTAATGTGATTCACTACACATCGTGATCTCATAATCCACTTACCACTTAAATTCCACCTGTTGTATGAATACAATATCTGTAACGGTACTATTATCTTCTACAAGTCGAGCAGGGAAGTTTATGACTAATTTACAAGTAGCTGTAAGCACCACTAGATCACTTTTCATGTCAGATTCCCTCGAGAAATCGACTTTAAAGTCACAACAAATCAATAATACCGTCATTCTGTGTGACAAAAATCACAATGAGCCATCAAAAACTTTTATCGGTGATTCACAGTTACGCAGACAAACACAAATATATCATTTCCCAACATTAACTCACAAGAACATATTTCTGTACACTGATCTATATGTAATTCATTTATTTCAATATCCTTTTATTTATATTCCTGCTTTATGAATGTGACAGCTCTTCCTCTACCGATACTGTATCTACATAAGTGTGCAGCTAATTCATAACTACTTACATATAAATTCTCTGTCCTTCTCATTCTATAGTTTAGAGACGAATGACAACAATTTCTTTCCAAGTAATAGGACCATCCATATATCGTAAAAAATAGTTTTCTCTGTTTTTCACCCCCATGTATTCTGATGATACAGACTGATTTTATCTTTCATTCTATTTTTATAATATTAACTGACAGTTTCTATCGATTTAATTTAGGTTATCACTGTCTGTATTAACGCTGATGTTGACCTAAGCCTGGTGTCTCACATCTTCCCACAGCAACTACTGGAACAGCACTAATATGATACTCGACATCCGTCTAAAGGAGCATCCTCAGCACCATGTTTCCTCACGTGAGAGTAGAGAAAACACGGAACTCATCGTGGTACCGCAAAACTTCCACAAAAGCCGTATTTCTGTCCACAGCAGCGGCTTCGATTTTTTCTCGATCACCTCTACTATGAATTTTCCGATTTTTACCAGGTTATTTCCTTACGCAATGGTGTAAGCTTTCTGTTACCTGGATGTGGTGTAATAGATGTAATGAAATACGAATTTATATTACTATTTTCATATGTTTCCTGTGTGTAAAGTCAGACTTAATATTAGGAATGTAAGCGTAAGAAGAAAAAGTATATTTCACACAGTTTTAACTTATCTGCGACGCCAATAACACTTACACTTACGTAACTACACTCCAATAATACTTATAACAACAACTAACGCTTAAAACTAGTTCCTAATATCTTATTTATTTAATTACTTACAAAAGTGGAATTCATTACGAACTCGCGGGCCCAATATTGCCCCTGCTTTGGCGACTTTCTTTTGGTAATTTATTCAGACCGGGAAGTGGTAACTGGAATGTAGATCATCGTCCACTTTCCACTAAGTAGTGACTGCCATGATTGGAAAGCAGTTAGTGGTTGTAACGAAGCATTCACTACTGGTGATGTTCCCTGGGACAAACAAGTGAACGTAGGAGATTGAAACTTCGAGGAAACATTTATCAGGACACGCAGAAGAGAAATAATGAGTAAACTATTGAGAACAACATATTTTAATATTCACATTAGATGGTAACATTTGTCAATTGCTTACCATGAAAACGTTACAGGTTGCAAACAGTGCTCAGTGTTATGACAATCTGCGTCAACGACAGCCTGGAACTGCACTACAGATACCATTTCATAATTTTTCGCAGCACTTTTCTAACGGTGGAACATATAATGTACAACTCTCAGAACACCGCTAGTGCAATGCTTGTATATCGCACATTGTGCACTGCATTCTCAGTCATGGCAACAGGAACTCTTTCGACAGTTTATTGCGCAAATGGCCGTCGACCTCTCCCAAGAACAATTCTGAAAATGCCAAATAGTTCGAACTTCCGAATCATGTTCTTCAACCCCTGAGCGGAGAGATGACCCCTCAGTATTGCTTCAACACTTGGACACTTGTGAAGAGCAGCAGCACTGTTACTGTTGTTTTGATAAAACAACCGTACGAGCAAAGCCCTGGTCATCTTGTCCGGGCTCATATTGACTGTCCGCAACTGTAACGCACACTGATGCTTGTGTTTCAAATTTATACTGCCGCATCGGTAAAGACGCCAAACGGCAGGACGAGACACTAACACTACTAACAACGCAAATGCTGCTGAGCACATTCTGAACATCATTCCTATAAAGTTTGGTAACCACACAGTAAATGATTTTCGGTTCACTCTGACCCAAGTAGTGGAAGTTTAATGATAACCCTATCCCCCTCAATTCTATAAATAAGATGCATACTCACTGTCACATTGATGGCAAATATTAATATATTTATGTGCTTATGATTCAGATATGTATCCACGCCAGATGAAACCACTGCAAGAAACACACTGGAACCGAAGTCCAGTGAACCTGTCGATGGGTCAGATGTTTTGCAGAAGAGTGACTGTTCCCTGCCATCACCATGATGAAGTCAACTGGTTCCGCATCTGAAGAGGTTGAGTTTTTTCGGGTTACTACTCAGAAACCTTCGAAGATTACCTCTCCGTCTGTTGAAACTGATGGTACAACGTATTTGCATGTACATACATACATACTAATTTGTTCCTTTTTCCTAGGAACTGCTTTTGTGTATGATGCGGCCATATCAATAACGTACTTGATTTTTTATTTAACGGATTGGTGTTATGGTGCAGATATTGAGAATGATTAATAAATCCGAGCAGTCTCTCATCTTTTGCATACAATATATGGTGCTGAGCACATATAAACACACACCACATTCTACTTTGGATTTATTGACAGAGTGTACACAGTTGGGAAAATGAGATTGGCCGTTATCAACAGGAATAAATATTAATCCATTAAAAATACTGATGATTAATTCCAGCTGACGATTCTGCAGTCGGTTTGGTTACTCTAGAACTTCATAACAATTGTAGCAAGCCACTGTTACTAAGGTTTCATTCATTTGCTCTGTTTTTTAAACACAAATACAGTCATAATGTACGTATTTTTTAAATAAAAACTGAATGGAGAAAGAGAGAGAAAATGTGTTTTACTTTGTACCTTATTAATCTCAGTTTGCTCAAAAAGTATGATATGTTCCTCGGTTTTTTACTTGATAATTCCACATTCCCTTTGTAAATCACGTTTTCGTTTGGCATATTTTATTTTGTTGAAAGTTTTCTTGATGGCTTGAGCTCCATTCTGTTTATTCCATGTACGATTGTACAGTTTCGGCCTTCGGCCATTTTACATACATGACATAATTTACTACTAAAAAATTCACCTATAAAATACTTGATAATGGTCTCAGACCGAAATTCTATAATCGTACATAAAATAAAGAGAGTGGCAACTGAAAGCATCAAGAAAACTTCAAAAAATTTCATCGCAGCTGCGGATCGTTTCGCAGTGAAAGTAATTTTATTTTCATTGCACTGCACACATGCATGAATGTATAATATTTCAGAACATGTAAAACATTAACAAAAAAATTAAACAGTAAACTGTGAAATGGAAATTTTAGTTAAATAATTGTTGATAATAAAAAACACAGCGAAAATTTTCTCCTTTATACAAACCTTAATAATGAGCAAGAAAACGTAGGATTTCAGCCTTTGTCGATCAGTGTGAACAGTTCACTCATGCACCTGCACTGATTTATTAGCAGTTATCTTCAAACCTAAGTTAGTGCTGATCAACGACAGGAAAATTGTGCTAGTCTTACTATAGCAGAAAACGATAGCTAGGCAAACACAATTTAAAGGGATAATAGTGGCAGAATACAGGAGCAAATGACAAAATTATTGCTGGTGTTACCTCTAGAACATTCTGTAGTGTTCTGATCATAAAACGTGGTACTCTGACATCAGTGTGACAGTGAATGAATTCATTAATGTTCTTTGGAATTATCATCTCTCAAAACATGGTGAAAACCCTGTGTATAATACAAGGACCAAAAGCAGCCTCTGTAATGGCTTCTAAGGTATGGCATTAGCACTGAAATAAGTCATACAGCTGTTTACATTATTTGCATACTGTGAGGCTATAATTTTATTTAATCATTTGTCACGGTCGTCGGCGATCGTATAGGGCTCAGGAGTTTATTTGTGCACCTTCAGTTTTGAGTCTACAGTCAGTAATTGAATTGAGCTTAATGGCAAACAGCGTTGGCAGCAGTAATTTTTCAGCACTAACACACCCCACTGGCGACTGTCCCATAGCTTCAGCCATTTAAACAAGCCGGGTAGATGTATCGACCGACTGTTGCACATGTCTGTCACAGTCTATCAGTGGTGTGTTGCTACTTTCAACAGTGGGCTCTGAAATATTCCCATACCTGTAGACCATATTCTGGACATCTGCGTTGTACAGACGCACCTGTAGATCGATGAGTTGTGCGAGTGATATCGGCGGTGGCCAACCCAACGTTTTCCAGGTGCGACATCTGGGCACATGTCGCACCAGCTGTGTCACCAGGGATCATTAGGGACCGTCTACTAGCAGCGGGACAAAGAACATACATGAATCCGGCTAGCCTACAACAGACGCCACAACACCGCCGATCATGGGTTCTCTGGTGTCGTCAGAGTGTTGACGGGAGTAGGATCTGTACGTATGCGTGCAATGGACGTTCGCGTGTAAGGAGCAGATCTGTTGAGCTGCCTTATCCAGAGTGCATTCGCCGATGACACATGGGTCCCAGCCCTGGATTCATGGTGTGAGGGGCAGGGGAGGATCAATTACAGTTCATATTCACATTTTTTGTTTCTGTAGGATAAAGTAACCAGTACCCGCTATACTACTCGCGTTTTTATCACCGTGCTAGTACCATTTTTAGACAGGAAAGTAATGTGCTTTTTCAGTAGGATAATGCATATCTAAATACGGCTGTTGAGACTTACATGCACTTCGTCGTGTACGACCACTACTATGGTCATCCAGACCAGCAGATAACTCTCCAATTGAACATAAGTGGACATGATTAAGCGGGAACTTACTCGTTCTCCAGGGACTGCAAGAACCACTGCCGAAATAAGACAAAAGGCGCTATATGTTTGTGGACAATTTATCGCTGGATACCATTCTGAATCTTTATGATCTTTAGCATGTGAGAATAGACGCTTGCATTTTTGCTAGAGGGGGTTACGCTGAGGCTGTTTTGGCACGCTTTACTACGTTATGTGATTTTCATTTCGTCGTAATTTGCTATTATATATTCCAACAATAATGAACTACCTGACACTTTACTTGAAAAAGAAAATGACTAAGTCCATGAGAGAGTTGCATATTTTCCTCTATTGTATAAGAGTGTTTCAGGGTGAATCAAAGAATTTTCTGTTAGGAAATTCCTTCTACACCACTGTAGAATATCTTTACGAATATTCTTTAAATTAATGTGTTAGGTTAAGAAACAGCCGCCAATTTTCGAAGCGGGTATTATAAATAATGCTGAAAGAGAAAAAGTCTCCTATTTGTTACCAAATGGCTCTGAGCACTATGGGACTTAACTTCTAAGGTCATCAGTCCCCCATAACTTAGAACTACTTAAACCTAACTAACCTAAGGACATCACACACATCCATGCCCGAGGCAGGATTCGATCCTGCGACCGTAGCGGTCGCGCGGTTCCAGACTGTAGCGCCGAGAATCGCTCGGCCACTCTGGCCGAATATTTGTTACCACTTGCTCAAACACAGCTTGTGGGCCGCAAAGATTGACTTCTTGCCTTCGTAGCATTCGACCAGCTCGCTGAAGGAGCTGCCTCTATCACCATAGTGAATTAATTTTGTTTGATTATCGAAGTTCCTCAGGCATTCGTGATAAAATGTTTCATTTCTGTTACTCCAATACAGACACTGTCTCACTCACTGTATGTGCAAGAGTAGTACCGAACCAACATTAAATAATGAGTTAACCATGACTTAATTTGGTAAAAAAGACTTTAAGTCACGCATAAGGCTTCATTTCTCATACTGTATGCAACTATATTACTCGGTTACTCTCACTGTCAGAGATATCTCTTGGGGAATGTAATTTCACACCAATTTAACACGTATGACAGTACTGAGAGGACTACAGAGCATAAAACAGGGAATCAAGGAGGAACCAGTTAATCAATTGAACATTTATTACATCAGAACAACCTCTCGAAATCCGATATATTCAATTCGTCACGAACAACCACGACTTCAATAAGTCTGTCATTAATTACATGATAAGCAAGGACTGTGGAATTTGGTGGTTTGGACGTTAATGAAAGAAATCGTGCCGGATGTGTTTATCGTGCATATTGGGATAAGTAGTACTGAATGTAGTTATTATCACGTAGTTAAAGAAGGATGCTACGAAAAGTCAAGGGAAGAACAGAGTCACTCAGCGAAGAACAGCCCTTTCATTCCAATAAATTCGACGCACTGAGAATTATAAGTATGCAACAGTGTTTGTTAGACTTAATGAGTTGCACGGCCTCTAATAGAAAGGATCTTTTACTGTAAAGCCGAAGTACGAAAGCACATGGTGGACAGTGCCACACACAGGATGGGCTCGAACTACAGGGCATATCGTATACAAACTGGAAACCAACAGGACCGTTCTTGAATATAAAGACGAAAGATTGCCGTAAGTGATTACATGAAAGAATAGTAAGTGGACTTTGGGACTGCAGGGGGATAGTACAGTAAACCATTACACATAATGCACAAAAAATCTGCTACAATGAAAAAAATTCATTCACGTTGCATGCCGTGACAAATTAATACTCAGTGAACACACTAGCATTGAAAAGTCATATCCAAACATGAAATACTAAGCTTTGCAACAACTAACATAGCGCATGGTTAGTAATGGACTAAGGAAAAGACATATCTGCAAGATTTCACCTAATACACGAATTTAATTTTTTTGAATGCATGTGCGTTACGCCATAAGCATTAATTATTAGTTACTTCATGAAAACGCTGTTCAGTCACATCTGTTGACAAGTAAACACACACAAACCAACCTGAATGAGGAAGGTCGTATGCCAGAGGAAGAAGCATACTCACGCTAAGATGATGGGCACAAGAATAACTAAAAAAACGAGCCTCACGGTGTCCGTTGAGGATGGAACCTTGTTTGTTTGTATGGGGGAGGACGATGTCATTCTGGCAGCCGATAGAATCGACACAGAAAAGCGTGAAGATTATGTTTGTAGCACACTGTGTTAGAGGATGTCTATGGAACAGAAACGTTTAGCTTAGTATTGCTACTCTCCAAACTGCTTTTACATATTTCGCTACATTTGAGAAGCACTCACTTGTCCATCCATATTGTACAAACCGACATCCCGTGTATGGTAGGGGACAAGGAACTGGTTTATTGATCTCAAATGAGATGAAAACAGAACGGCTTTCTTCTGCCCCTTTCTCAAGTATCTGAACAGCCTCAGAAGCACAAAAAACTTTCGACATTAGTAGTCCATGAAGTGTTAAGTTATGAAAGGAGGCAAAAGTAATACCACTTTCATTCCACTTCTGTTTGGGAAAATTTTACGCCGTAACAGTTTCTTTTTAAGTTTGCCGTATAGAATTAGGAACAAGGAAATTTCTCTTCTGACGAAAAAAAGAAAGAACACCACTGATATATTTCCAGTATCTTGAGAAGATTAAATAAAGAAAACTAATCTTCACCCAGTTGGTCTACATGTTTATTGTGTAAAGAAAACTATATTAAAAGCAAGATTATCGTTTGGGTAATTGCGTCAGGAATAAAACATTAAATGCAAAGTTACAGTTGTGTCAAATCTTTAAAGAACAAACTATTAAAAGTTTTATAAAATTACAGGTTCGGTGATCATATAATGGATATCTTAATAACATCAAGTTTACAATTCAACTGACATTATAAGAAGCAAAACACTAATCACAAAAATATACAACGAGTAACTGATCATTACTAATCACACAGGCAAAAACGTTAAAACAAGTATTAAAACATAGGAGACAATACTAATACTATCAATCAAAATGGTTATCTGAGAATTTCTGTAGCGTGTCCACAAATATTAATTATGCGTTAATTCCAAAGTACGAGCATAGGCTGACAGGTCATAGCCGATCATTACGAATTATAAACAGAGATATATACTCAAATTCAGAAAAAAAGCAGAAAACCTTCAACCACTCGAGATACGACGCTCATTTTCACAAGACATGTACATTAGTACGTTCGGTAGAAATGATTAGCATTTAAACCATGTCGGCCTGTGGGTTAAGGTCAACATCGATACCACGGCGCAACACCACCTACCGGTAAAATATGTCTGCGGCTCTCGTTGTCGCTATAATCTGAAGGTAATGAATCAGTGTGACTTGAGCAGACGTGCAGGATATCTCGCAGAAGTATGCACGAACCTTACCGTCAAATCTGTGAATTTGAAAGAGGGAGCATTATTGGGCGTGAGAGAGTGTAATGCAGCCATTCGGGAAATGACTGCTCTTGTGGGACGCAGTGTTTCGGCAATGCAACGGGTGTATGAAGAATGTTTCACGGAAGGCAGAACACGACGAGATGCATAATGTTGCACAACCAAGACGTGCGTCGTCGGCTGTGTCGCAACAGTGGAACAGTGACATCGTACGCTACCAGAGGTGACAGTCCGTCGGCATGCGTTAGGTGCGCGTCTTCCACTCCTGCGCCTACCTCTGACGAATGTGCATAAACACGCTAAGCGGTAACGATGTGTGGAACGACGTCACTGGGAACAGGAATGCCATCAGTTAGTGTTTTCGGCGAATCTGTATTCTGTTTCCTTGAAAGTGATAGCCGCACTTTGGTTCGGTGCAGACAGGTGGAGCGACATCACAGTGACTGCATTCGCACAAGACACAGAATACCAACTGCAGGCCTTATGGTAAGGGGTGCTGTTGGGTATCATCACAAATCAAAGTTGATGAGTGTTGAGGGCAATATGACCAGTGTGACCTATGTGAATGTTATCCTGAGACCTGTAGCCATTCCCTTTCCTCGCAACACATGAGACGCCATTTTTCAGCAAGACAATGCACGACCACGTGTTGCTGCACGAACAAATACTTTCTTGGTGTCACAGTATGTCAGCCTCTTGCTTTTTGCCCATCGAAAATTAGTGGAATATGGTGAAACGATAGGTACAGTGCTATGATACAATGCCAATCACCACAGATGAACTTTAGAATCAGGTGAATGCAGCATCAATAGCTATACCACAGGACGCCATTTCCGCCCTTCACGCGTCGATGCCATCACGCAAGGAACAAGTTATCAGGGACCATGGAGGACCCTGTGCCTACTAGGCAACAGGACACATAATGAACCGAGGTGACTGAAATGCTAATAATATTTATAGAACATACTACTATATTTATCCTCTGAATATCAACGTCCTGTGTCTAGTCGTTGAAAATGTTCTGTTTTTTCTTAACACGAGAGTAGGATTACAAACACATTGAATTTACACTGTGTGATAAAGAGTATCCGGACACCTGGCTGAAAATTACTTACAAGTTCGCGGCGCCCTCCATCGGTAATGCTGGAATTCAGTATGGTGTTGGCCCACCCTTAGGCTTGATGACAGCTTCCACTCTCTCAGGCACACGTTCTCAATCAGGTGCTGGAAGGTTTCTTGGGGAATGGCAGCCAATTCTTCATGGAGTGCTGCACTGAGGAGAGGTATCGATGTCGGTCGGTGAGGCGTGGCACGAAGTCGGCGTTCCTAAACACCCCAAAGGTGTTCTGTAGGATTCAGGTCAGGACGCTGTGCAGGCCAGTCCATTACAGGGATGTTACTGTTGTGTATCCACTCCGTCACAGTCCATACATTATGTACAAATGCTCGATCGTGTTGAAAGATACAATCGCCATCCCCGAATTGCTCTTCAACAGTGGAAGCAAGAAGGTGATTAAAACATTAATGTAGAACGGTGCTGTGATAGTGTCACACAAAACAACAAGGGGTGCAAGCCCCCTCCATGAAAAACATCACCACACCTTCACACCACCGCCTGCGAATTTTACTATTGACGCTACACACTCTGGCAGATGACGTGCACCAGGCGTTCACCATACCCACACCCTGCCATCGGATTGACACATTGTGTACCGTGATACGTCACTCCATTCCACACAACGTTTTTCCACCGCTCAATCTTCCAATGATAACGCTCCTTACACCAAGCGAGGCGTTGAAACGGTTTAAATGGCTCTGAGCACTATAGGACTTAGCATCGGAGGTCATCATTCCCCTAGAACTTAGGACTGCTTAAACCTAACCAACCTAAGGACATTACACACATTCATGCCCGAGGCAGGATTCGAACCTGCGACCGTAGCGGTCGCGCGGTTCCAGATTGAAGCGCCTAGAACCGTTCGGCCACTCCGGTCGACCAAGCGAGGCGTCGTTGGGCATTTACTAATATGATGTATGGCTTCTGGACAGCCGCTCGAACATGAAATTCAAGTTTTCTCACCTCTCACCTAATTGTTGTATTACTTTCAGTGGATCCTGATGCAGTTTGGAATTTCTATGTGATGGTCTGGATAGACGTCTGCCTTTTTACACATTACGACCGTCTTCAACCGTCTGCGGTCTCTTTCAGTCAACAGACGAGGTCACCCTGTACGCTTCTGTGCTGTTCGTGTCCGTTCACGTTTCCAAATCACTATCATGACGCAACCAGTGGATCTAGGGATGTGTAGGAGTGTGGATATGTCGCGTACAGACGTAAGACACAAGTGACACCCAATCACCTGACCACGTTCGAAGTCCGTGAGTTCCTCGGAGCCCCCCATTTTGCTCTCTCACGATGTCTGATGACTACTGAGGTCGCTGATGTGGAGTACCTGGATGTAGGTGGCAGCACAATGCATCTAAGGTGCGAAACGTATGTTTTTGGGGGTGTCCGGACACTTTTGATCCCGTAGTGTATACAATTAATAATGGTTCTCGTAATAGAGACCAACCTGAAAACATATCATATGAGAACGAAAAGGGAAGAAGAAATGTTAGCAACTGTCTCACATTGATACAATACCATTAACTGATATCTAGGTAATGAATATTTAAGAAGAGACGGACGCACAAAACTTAACACCAGGTATTAGTATAAAAAAAAGAGCTCACAAATAAGAAGAGGTGTAGACAATAGGACAACATCAATGAAAAGGAAAAAATGCTAAATACATTTGAATAAACATTTGAAAATAAACATTTGAATGTAATTGTCTACAGAAGTATCTAATCACAGAAACACTGATGGCACTATTATTGAGACACAAATAATACGCTTGTTTTATCATGGCACTACAGTGGGTATAACTGAAACACAAACTGGTTCGAAGATAGAGTAGACACTGACGTGAAATTCTCTGTTACAATCTCTTGGATGGAGGGCATGGAAGTAAGCTTAGTTGACACGATTCTACGAAGACAATGTAAATCTTTATTCAAAGAGGACGAACAGATTTGAGATATTTAGTGTCGAGAAACTATGAAACACATTGTTCTCACTGGACAGTGAAAGGCTCATAGATTTATTTTCGCACAGAAACTATACCATACACTCAACCAGAGCGTCATGCGTTGCTCGACAAACGTATGTACGTTAGTCTCTTTCATTTTACATAGGAATCAACAGGTTCCTGTTTACTGAATCGACTGATTCAGCAGTTTGATTTCTCAGTTATTGAAGAGCAGCTGCCACAGGTACGACAAAGTCTCTGTCTTCTACACATTCTCACAGACAAAAATCACATGGTGTAAATTCTACTGACCGAGAAGGCCAAAAACAATGAAAAAGGTCTTGTTGTCCAGCTCTTCGAATCGAAGGTTATATCATTTTGGTGTTAAGATAACTCTGCACCTCATGGGGATAGTAAAGCTAGACTCTGTCTTGCGTAACAGTGAAATGATTGGAATCTTCCTGAAGTTGACGCAATATCTAATTTTGAAGCATGTCCAGATATGACATTCCTGCCACAGAAAGGTCTATAAACTTTGTGAATAGAAATGGCACCAAACACAGACTATTCCGGTGAGTCTCTTTCATGTTCGACTGCGACACCAGCATTTTGTGACCTATAAATTTTTCAAGTATGGCGGGTTACTCCACCCAATTGATGAAACGTCGATTCGTCCGGAAATATGAATCGTTCGGAAACAGTATCCCCTGCCATATCCTGGAGACTGAAATGCTAAACTAGTACATTCTCTTACGGTTGCCGGTACGTAAATGATGCAGTAACTGCAAGTTATGGGGCTTCGAGAACAAGCGTCGTTTCCGAACACACCGGACCGTTGTTTGAGGAGGCTGAAGTTTCCCGCCTGCCCATCTTGTGGACTTCAGAGTGCTCCGTGTGAACGCATCTCTGACAACCTCGATATTTTTATCAGACGTGCGTGGCCGGCAAGCGCTCTCTCCTTAGCATACATAATCAACTTCCGAGAGTTTTGTGTGCAAGTCATAAATCTGCTTGAGCTGAGGCTGAATCTACAGAGGAATGCACATTGCGCTTGAACAATGGATTGAATGAGTGCAAATTGTAACACATAAAATGAATTCGCTAGTGGTGAAGTCGCAGTGTTGATCAAACAAGCAACAACGCAGCTGTGGAAAAACTTTGAACCTTCCTCTATCCAATACACATTCTACATCTACATCTATATTTATACTCCGCAAGCCACCCAACGGTGTGTGGTGGAGGGCACTTTACGTGCCACTGTCATTACCTCCCTTTTCTGTTCCAGTCGCGTATAGTTCGCGGGGAGAATGACTGTCTGAAAGCCTCCGTGCGCGCCCGAATCTCTCTAAATTTACATTCGTGATCTCCTCGGGAGGTATAAGTATTCGATACCTCATCCAGAAACGTACCATCTCGAAACCTGGCGAGCAAGCTACACCGCGATGCAGAGCGCCTCTATTGCAGAGTCTGCCACTTAAGTTTGCTAAACATCTCCGTAACGCTATCACGGTTACCAAATAACCCTGTGACGAAACGCGCCGCTCTTCTTTAGATCTTCTCTATCTCTTCCGTCAACCCGATCTGGTACGGATCCCACACTGATGAGCAATACTCAAGTATAGGTCGAACGAGTGTTTTCTAAGCCACCTCCTTTGTTGATGGACTACATTTTCTAAGGACTCTCTCAATGAATCTCAACCTGGTAACTGCCTTACCAACAATTAATTTTATATGATCATTCCACTTCAAATCGTTCTGCACGCATACTCCCAGATATTTTACAGAAGTAACTGCTACCAGTGTTTGTTCCGCTATCATATAATCATACAATAAAGGATCCTTCTTTCTATGTATTCGCAATACATTACATTTGTCTATGTTAAGGGTCAGTTGCCACTCCCTGAACCAAGTGCCTATCCGCTGCAGATCTTCCTGCATTTCACTACAATTTTCTAATGCTGCAACTTCTCTGTATACTACAGCATCATCCGCGAAAAGCCGCATGGAACTTCCGACACTATCTACTAGGTCATTCATGTATATTGTGAAAAGTAATGGTCCCATAACACTCCCCTGTGGCACGCCAGAGGTTATTTTAACGTCTGTAGACGTCTCTCCATTGATAACAACATGCTGTGATCTGTTTGCTAAAAATTCTTCAATCCAGCCACAACTGGTCTGAAATTCCGAAGGCTCTTACTTTGTTTATCAGGCGACAGTGCGGAACTGTATCGAACGCCTTCCGGAAGTCAAGGAAAATAGCATCTACCTGGGAGCCTGTATCTAATATTTTCTGGGTCTCATGAACAAATAAAGCGAGTTGGGTATCACACGATCGCTGTTTCCGGAATCCATGTTGATTCCTACAGAGTAGATTCTGGGTTTCCAAAAACGACATGATACTCGAGCAAAAAACACGTTCTAAAATTCTACAACAGATCGATGTCAGAGATATAGGTCTATAGTTTTGCACATCTGCTCGACGACCCTTCTTGAAGACTGGGACTACCTGTGCTCTTTTCCAATCATTTGGAACCTTCCGCTACTCTAAAGAATAGCGGTACACGGCTGTTAGAAGGGGGCAAAGTTCTTTTCCGTACTCTGTGTAGAATCGAATTGGTATCCCGTCAGGTCCAGTGGACTTCCCTCTGTTGAGTGATTCCAGTTGCTTTTCTATTCCTTGGACACTTATTTCGATGTCAGCCATTTTTTTCGTTTGTGCGAGGATTTAGAGAAGGAACAGCAGTGCGGTCTTCCTCTGTGAAACAGCTTTGGAAGAAGGTGTTTAGTATTTCAGCTTTACGCGTGTCATCCTCTGTTTCATTGCCATCATCATCCCGGAGTGTCTGGATATGCTGTTTCGAGCCACTTACCGAGCGATGTGGCGCAGTGGTTAGACACTGGACTCGCATTCGGGAGGACGACGGTTCAATCCCGCGTCCGGCCATCCTGATTTAGGTTTTCCGTGATTTCCCTAAATCGCTCGAGGCAAATGCCGGGATGGTTCCTTTCAAAGGGCACGGCCGACTTCCTTCCCCGTCCTTCCCTAATCCGATGAGACCGATGACCTCGCTGTCTGGTCTCCTTCCCCAACACAACCAACCAACCAACGAGCCACTTACTGATTTAACGTAAGACCAGAACTTCCTAGGATTTTCTGTCAAGTCGGTACATAGAATTTTACTTTCGAATTCACTGAACGCTTCACGCATAGCCCTCCTTACGCTAACTTTGACATCGTTTAGCTTCTGTTTGTCTGAGAGGTTTTGGCTGCGTTTAAGTTTGCAGTGAAGCTCTCTTTGCTTTCGCAGTAGTTTCCTAACTTTGTTGTTGAACCACGGTGGGTATTTCCCGTCCCTCGCAGTTTTACTCGACACGTACCTGTCTAAAACGCATTTTACGATTGCCTTGAACTTTTTCCATAAACACTCAACATTGTCAGTGACGGAACAGAAATTTTCGTTTTGATCTGTTAGGCAGTCTGAAATCTGCCTTCTATTACTCTTGCTAAACAGATAAACCTTCCTCCCTTTTTTTATATTCCTATTAACTTGCATATTCAGAGATGCTGCAACGGCCTTATGGTCACTGATTCCCTGTTCTGCACTTACAGAGTCGAAAATTTCGGGTCTGTTTGTTATCAGTAGGTCCAAGATGTTATCTCCACGAGTCGGTTCTCTGTTTAACTGCTCCCTACCACCCGTCCTAAACATCTGAGTGTGCCAGTCTATATCTGGTAAATTGAAATCTCCACCTAAGACTGTGACGTGCTGAGAAAATTTATGTGAAATGTCTTCCAAATTTTCTCTCAGCTGCTGATTCGGGAGGTCGGTTAAAGGAGCCAACTATTAACCTATCTCGGTTGTTGAGTGTAACCTCCACCCATAATAATTCACAGGAACTCCCCACTTCTACTTCACTACAGGATAACAGCGACAACCATGCCACCACCGGTTGCATGCAATCTATCCTTTCTAAACACCGCCTGTGCCTTTGTAAAAATGTCGGCAGAATTAATCTCTGGCTTCCACAGCTTTCTGTACCTATAACGATTTCAGCTTCGGTGCTTTCTATCAGCGCTTGAAGTTCCGGTATTTTACCAATGCAGCTTCGACAGTTTACAATTACAATACCGATTGCTGCTTGGTCCCCACATGTCCTGACTTTGCCCAGCACCCTTGGTGGCTGTTGCCCTTTCTGTACTTGCCCGAGGCCATATAACCTAAAAATCCGGCCAGTCCACGCCACACAACCCCTGCTGCCCGTGTAGCCGCTTGCTGCGTGTAGTGGACTCCTGACCTGTCCAGCCGAACCCGAAACTTCACCACCCTACGGCGCAAGTCGAGGAATCTGCAGCCCACACGGTCGCAGAACCGCCTCAGTCTCTGATTCAGACCCTCCACTCGGCTCTGTACCAAAGGCCCGCAGTCAGTCCTGTCGACGATACTGCAGATGGTGAGCTCTGCTTTCATCCCGCAAGCGAGACTGGCAGTCTTCGCCAAATCAAATAGCCGCCGGAAACCAGAGAGGATTTCCTCCGATCCATAGCGACACACATCATTGGTGCTGACATGAGCGACCACCTGTAGATGAGTGCACCCTGTACTCTTCATGGCATCCGGAAGGACCCTTTCCACATCTGAAATGACTCCCCCCAGTATGCACATGGAGTGCACATTGGTTTTCCTCCCCTCTCTTGCTGCCATATCCCTAACGGGCCCCATTACGTGCCTGACGTTGGAGCTCCCAAGTACCAGTAAGCTCACCTTTTGCGACCGCCCGGATCTTGCAACTGAGAGGCAACCTCTGGAACAGGACAAGCAGGCATGTCCGGCCGAAGATCAGTATCAGCCTGAGACAGCGCCTGAAACCGGTTCGTCAGACAAACTGGAGAGGCCTTCCGTTCAGCCCTCCAGAATGTCTTTCGCCCCCTGCCACACCTCGAGACGACCTCCCACTCTACCACAGGTGAGGGATCAGCCTCAATGCGGGCAGTATCCTGGGCAGCCACAGTCGTAGCCCGATTGGGGGATGCGTGGGACTAGCTGGCCATCCCCGACAAACCCCCATCCGGACCCCCACAGTGATGCCCATGGGCAACAGCCTCAAGCTGTGTGACCGAAGCCAACACTGCCTGAAGCTGGGAGCGAAGGGATGCCAACTCAGACTCCATCCGAACACAGCAGTTGCAGTCCCTATCCATGCTAAAAACTGTTGTGCAAAGAACGTCTGAACTAATGTACAGAGAGCACAAACAAATCGACACAAAATTTAAACGGTTATTAAAATACAAGATTGCCTAATATACGCAGTAATGCTGCTACTTGCGCACTGTTGATACATTGCTCGGCGGCGGAAGGAGACTACGCGATTTTACATTATTCAGGTACTAAAACGCGATGCTACAGCTCTCAAATACTATAATACGCCCGAGAGTTATAAATTATACAATGCAAGTACCAAAAACACGCAAAGAAATGAATAATTAAACTATGTAACAAATAACTGAGCTAGGAGTATACGACTTTCTGCTGGCAGCTGCTCATTTAACGGCGGCAGGGAGCACACTGGCTGTGACCAACCGACACTGGCCGCTCAAAACAAAAACAGAAGACAGACGACTACGCAAATTTACACTATTCAGGTACTAAAATGCGATGCCACAACTCTCAGATACTGTAATACGCCCGAAATTTATGAATTAATCAATGCAAGTACCAAAAACACGCAAAGAAAATAATTAAACTATCAGTATTTTAAACATAGGTGCACAACAGCAACGGTTCCACATAATAAAATTATAAACAGCCGACCAGTTGCAATGGATAAAGAATTCTTTACCTAGGTTTCAACAAATTTAAATTTGTCGTCTTCAGACGGTGGCCTAAGGACAATGAACATCATAGCTTACATTAGAAAGGTATGAGACGTAAGTCAAGAATAGATTTTAACACAAATTAGAGAGCTCTTGCATTACAAAAATATGAGAACGACGACTGGTACTTACAATTTTACATTAGTATGGACTGATGTATCATCGCCGTTTTTACAAATGTCTGCATAGATCCATTAGTCAAAATTAAAATATAGCCCTAAAAATAGGGTTGTCACGTAAATATAAATTAGTACATGGATGTTGCAGAGCTCACAACCGACTGAGTGTAATCGGCTAGCGTAGTTACTCTGCGGCCAGGGCAGGTGGCTCTCATGGCACGAACCATGTGCCGATTGGCGTACAAATGCAACGCGTAAATTATCAGTATTAATAACGTCCTTAGAGAAAGTAACAATAAAAAGAAGGAACGCGTTTAACACTCCCGTTATAACAGTATGGGAGCCTTGGTACAATTAATGTAGTTATACATCAAAAAGGCAGGTGGCACTTACGCCGAGAGAGTTACGTACAGTGGCATATACAGCCAGAATATAAAAGTTACATTACAATATTAGTGAAGCCCACACACGGTATATACGTCAGAACTTTAAAATTGATAATAATGGCTCTTAAGACAGAATTACGAACCCTGGTCCACAATCCAGTTAATACACATTCGCCGGGTACCAACGTTTTAGAGCCAGACAAAATCACATAAGGGCCGATGTAGTGGCAGCCATACAACGTGAGAAAACCACAGTACATAAAGGGTAGCGAGCTTAAAGATTTGAAAGTGCATCATAGCTTCCTGAGAAAATAGACCACTGAAGTTACCAGCATTAATGTTATACCATAAACAGTACTGGTTTAAAGCCTTCGAAAAATTGTCTACAAGCAAGGTTCAACTGGTCGTTCAGTATATTACCGTCTTTGAGCTGTAGATGTTTAAAAATTTGTAACTCTTCCCACACATCTAGTCTACGCCCTTTGACTTGTCTGTGTAGGATAACCGTGTCTTCTAACTGTTTAGGCGTATGGCCGGCTATCGAGAGGTGTTCAGCAAAAGTAGAGCTGTGTATATTCTCTCCTTTCTTACCTAATAGGTGTTCTTTATATCTTGTGTTCACAGCTCTACCTGTTTGACCAATATAATATGAAGGGCAGTTATTACAGGTTAGTTTGTAAACACCTGAATTGGAAAACCAATCGCTGGCAATCTCTACTGAATGTACAAGATTTCTTTTTAAACTGTTATCTGTAGAGAAGGAGACGTTACAGTTATATTTTTTCTTTAGAAGACGTTTAATCCTATACGATATATTACCCAAGAAAGGAATGGAAATAAATTTTTTAGCTTCTTTGTTATCAGTGGTGAGGTTGTTGCTCAAAGTCAAACAGTTTTGGGAAATTTTCTTATTGAACAAGTAATCGATCATATTCTGATTGTACCCATTACTAGCCGCAATCGCTTTGATGACATTCAATTCCTTTTGTTGATCAGCAGGTGATAAAAGAGTAGGTACCATTCGGTGAATGGCAGAATGAAAAAACACCAGTTTATGAGCTTTTGGATGAGTTGAGTCAGCAGGGATGACATTATCTGAATACGTTTCCATACGGAAGATATTGAAATTGAAGGAACTATCGTGTATATAAAATCGGTTTAGAATCCCTGAAATTAGAGAAAACCGAGCAAGTCAAATGTGCTTATGAATGTAATAACATAATAGCAAAAGAAATTAAATTATTTCCTAATGGGCAGTCGGGCGAATATAGTATAGTAAAAAGCATTAATCGTAAGCTTAGAGAACACGACGCCTTAGTCACTAAGAGTGACAAAGGGAGCACCGTATATCGTGGCATATAAAAATGAATATATAGAAAGGACTGTAAAGTTTTTTGAGGAAAATGACATCACTGACGTTACCATAGATCCTACCGCAGAATTGCAAAATGACATCCGGCGTACTTTAGCTAGTTCTGTCAGCCTGTTCAATAACTTCCAAAAGAAAGGGCTTATAAATATGAACCTGAAACCACCCGTGCTCAGAAGTCAGTTTAAACTGCACAAACAAAATCATCCGATTCGCCCTGTAGTGAATAGAATAGGTAGTCCACATCACACACTTGCTAGGCGCCTCCATTTTAAAATTAAAGATGCTTTCACTTTTGAAAATAATTTTTCTGTTAAAAATAGTAAGGAATTAATTAACAATATTCAAACTGTAAGATGTACACCTGACACTAGACTGGTGTCCTTCGACATCGTCACTCTTTATATAATTGAATGTCATCAAAGCGATTGCGGCTAGTAATGGGTACAATCAGAATATGATCGATTACCTGTTCAATACGAAAATTTCCCAAAACTGTTCGACTTTGAGCAACAACCTCCCCACTGATAACAAAGAAGCTAAAAAATTTATTTCCATTCCTTTCTTGGGTAATATATCGTATAGGGTTAAACGTCATCTAAAGAAAAAAGTATAGCTGTAACGGGCCCGCATCTCGTGGTCGTGCGGTAGCGTCTCGCTTCCCACGCCCGGGTTCCCGGGTTCGATTCCCGGCGGGGTCAGGGATTTTCTCTGCCTCGTGATGGCTGGGTGTTGTGTGCTGTCCTTAGGTTAGTTAGGTTTAAGTAGTTCTAAGTTCTAGGGGACTGATGACCATAGATGTAAAGTCCCATAGTGCTCAGAGCCATTTGAACCATTTTAACTGTAACGTCTCCTTCTCTACGGATAACAGTTTAAAAAGAAATCTTGTACATTCAGTAGAGATTGCCAGCGATTGGTTTTCCAATTCAGTGTTTACAAACTAACCTGTAATAACTGCCCTTCATATTATATTGGTCAAACAGGTAGAGCAGTGAAAACAAGATATAAAGAACACCTATTAGGTAAAAAAGGAGCGAATATACACAGCTCTACTTTTGCTGAACACCTCTTGATAGCCGGCCATACGCCTAAACAGTTAGAAGACACGGCTATCCTACACAGACAAGTCAATGGGCGTAGACTAGATCTGTGGGAAGAGTTACAAATTTTTAAACATCTAGAGCTCAAAGACGGTAATATACTGAACGACCAGTTGAACCTTGCTTGAAGACAATTTTTCGAAGGCTTTAAACCTGTACTGTTTATGGTATAACTTTAATGCTGGTAACCTCAGTGGTGTATTTTCTCAGGAAGCTATGATGCACTTTCAAATCTTTAAGTTCACTGCCCTTTATGTAATGTGGTTTTCTCACGATGTATGGCTGGCTTTTTTTTTCTTTATTGTATTTCGATTCCCCATCGGGGCGGGCTGGCAGCAGCATATGCGCTGCTCTTCAGCCGAAAGACATAGAACAAAACAATAGAACACATTTAAAAACAGCAAAGGAGAGAATAAGGTGAACATAGGTATAAAAAAGGGGGAACAACATGGAAGGCAATAGACAAAAAAATGGGGTGACTAAAATGGAGATAAAAAACTGTTTAAAAGTAGCACAAACAAAAAGCCACACACTGCGACGATTAAAAGAACACAAGGCACAGTATAAAGGTTAAGACGGATGGCATAGCACATAACATAACACTGACGGCGAACCTCAAGGCAGTACACAATTAAAATCACACCTTTTGACGCACAGGAGAAACAGCACTAGATAACACTGATGTGGCACACTGATGATGATCAATACAGAGGATCTGCCAGGCGCTAGGATATGAGGGGGACCTGAAGAAGGGAGGGAGGGGAAGGGATGGAGGAGATGAGCGGGGGCCGCTCTGAAGAAGGCCAGGTAGGGAGGGATGTGGGAAGGAAAGAGGCAAGTATGGGGTGCAGGGTCTCAGGGGAGGGGGGGGGGATGGAGGAAAATCCGCTCTGGGAGAAGGAGGGAAGAGGAAAAAGGGGGCCCTGGGGAGGGGGGGGGGAACAAGGCCAGGTTATAGTTGGAAGGAAGGGTATATGTCGTGGCGAAGGTCGTCATCCAGGAGGGGGAGGCGTTGGAAACTGCCCTGATGAAGGAGATGGAGGGTGTGGAGGTGGAGAGAGGGAGGGATACAGCGATAGAGGCGTGGCAACGGGTGGGGGGTGGAGAGGAAGGCGGAAACCAGAGGGTGGGGGGGATCAAGCCTGCGAACAATGTAAAGGATGCGGAGATGTTGGAGGAACAGGAGGAGGTGGGGGAAGGGGATCAGTTCATACAGGAGCCGTGTGGGGGAAGGAAGGCGGATATGGAAGGCAAGGCAGAGCGCATGGCGTTCAAAGATTTGGAGGGCCTTGTAAAAACGGGTGGGGGCGGAGATCCAGGCAACGTTTGCATAACAGAGGATAGGACGGATGAGGGATTTGTCGGTGTGGAGGATGGTAGAAGTATGCAATCCCCATGTCCGGCCAGACAGGAGTTTCAGAAGGTGGAGGCGGGAATGGGCTTTCTGCTGGATGGTCTGGAGATGAGGGGTCCAGGTGAGGTGTCGGTCGAGGGTGAGGCCAAGGTATTTCAGGGTGGAGGGGAATTGGATAGGACGACCATCAAGGGTGAGGTAGAAATCAGTGAGGCGAAAGGAGCGAGTGGTGCGGCCTATGATGATTGCCTGGGTTTTGGAGGGGTTGAGACGAAGGAACCACTGGTTACACCAAGTGGTGAACTGGTTAAGGTGGGTTTGGAGGGTACGTTGAGACCGTTGAAGGGTAGGATAGAGAGCCAGGAAGGCGGTGTCATCAGCATACTGGAGAAGGTGGACTGGTGGGGGTGGCTTGGGCATATCAGCTGTATACAAAAGATAAAGGAGAGGGGAGAGGACAGAACCCTGGGGGACGCCAGCCATGGGATAAAAGATACGGGAGTTGGTGTTGTGGAGGGTGACATCGGAAGGACGGTGCGAGAGGAAGGAAGCGACTAGACGGACAAAATCGATAGGTAGAGCGTAGGTTTGGAGTTTAAAGAGGAGACCGGGATGCCATACACGGTCATAGGCATTTTGGAGGTCAAGGGAAACAAAAATGGCTGAGCGACGGGAGTTGAG
Source organism: Schistocerca serialis cubense (assembly GCF_023864345.2). NCBI lineage: Eukaryota > Metazoa > Arthropoda > Insecta > Orthoptera > Acrididae > Schistocerca > Schistocerca serialis. Next base: position 468,995,664 of record NC_064640.1, read on the forward strand.
CTGGAGTATGGCTGCCACTACATCGGCCCTTATGTGATTTTGTCTGGCTCTAAAACGTTGGTTCCCTGCGAATGTGTATTAACTGAATTGTGGACCAGGGTTCGTAATTCTGTCTTAAGAGCCATTATTATCAATTTTAAAGTTCTGACATATATACCGTGTGTGGGCTTCACTAATATTGTAATGTAATTTTTATATTCTGGCTGTATATGCCACTGTACGTAACTCTCTCGGCGTAAGTGCCACCTGCCTTTTTGATGTATAACTACATTAATTGTACCAAGGCTCCCATACTGTTATAACGGGAGTGTTAAACGCGTTCCTTCTTTTTATTGTTACTTTCTCTAAGGACGTTATTAATACTGATAATTTACGCGTTGCATTTGTACGCCAATCGGCACATGGTTCGCGCCATGAGCGCCACCTGCCCTGGCCGCAGAGTAAGTACGCTGGCAGATTACACTCAGTCGGTTGTGAGCTCTGCAACATCCATGTACTAATTTATATTTACGTGACAACCCTATTTTTAGGGCTATATTTTAATTTTGACAAATGGATCTATGCAGACATTTGTAAAAACGGCGATGATACGTCAGTCCATACTAATGTAAAATTGTAAGTACCAGTCGTCGTTGTCATATTTTTGTAATGCAAGAGCTCTCTAATTTGTGTTAAAATCTATTCTTGACTTAAGTTTCATACCATTCTAATGTAAGCTATGATGTTCATTGACCTTAGGCCACGTTCTGAAGAAGACAAATTTAAATCTGTTGAAACCTAGGTAAAGAATTCTTTATCCATTGCAACTGGTCGCCTGTTTTTAATTTTATTAATTAAACTATGTAACAAATAAGTGAGCTAGGAGTATACGACTTTCTGCTGGCAGCTGCTTATCCAACGGCGGCAGAGAGCACACTGGCTGTGACCAACCGACACTATGTGTATCTGCTTTTACAGTTCGTCAGTAATAAACCTTTTAAATCTTTCTTGCTGAATGACTCGCTACACCAGTCGAAATATTAATCACCTCCGTGCAACCTGAAGTGCAGCCTCTCGGCTCTCTCCAGCTCTATACATTCATTAGTTAATTCCAGCACATAGCTGGCACCATCTAATATTATTTCATCTATAAAGTATAGCTAAGACTCCGTCGTCCTGAAATTCACAGTGGCTCCACAAGATTAGTATTGTTCATTAATGGTCACATAATATGAGCTCCAGTTTGACTCAGTTTCATAGTTCCTACCACTATGTTTTAGTGATTGCCCTCTCATCTACTCTTGTGACTGAGTTCATCTAAGAATCATTAACACTCAAGCGTGGCGCACAAGCTGACTGTAGGCAGAAAATGGTCGTCATGAGCTCACTCTTCACGCATGAGGCATGTCCAGGTATGACATTCCTGCCACAGAAAGGTCCATAAACTGTGTGAACAGAAAAGTCACAAAACACATACAGTTCCGTTGAATCTCTTTCATGTTCGACTACGGCACCAGCATTTAGCGACCTCTAAATTTTTACAGTATGGCGGTTTCCTTCACCCGATAGAGGAAACGTCGATTAGTCCGAAAATATGACTCTGAAGTCTACAAGACGGGCAGGCCGGGTACTTCAGCCTCCTCAAAGAACGGTCCGTTGTGTTTGGAAACGACGTGTGTGCATAAAGCTCCCTAGGTTGCGGTTACTGCAGCATTTGCGTAACGGCGACCGTAACGGCATTGAAGCACTTTGTTGTTAAGATAACGCTGCACCGTATATGTATATACACCAAGAACAATTTGCCCTTCCGTTTTCCATCCCTCCGCAGACAGCTAACTGGCAAGTCTCTCTTTTTTCCCTCTCACAGTAAGTCCCCTTGACTAAGCGGTTTTCGAGTCCTTCTCTGCGATGAACTTGTTCGGAACTTTTGACAATAGCTCATGCCCCCACGCAACTGTTCATATGACATCAGGAAGTCGATCAGATCCAACTGTTCATACAACCGCTGGCCACATAACCTCAGGTAGACCCGCTCGTCGCTGCTCTGTCAGCGTGTTTACATATGGCCGAGTGAGGAGACGGATTATCATGTTTTGAACCACCGATCGCCTCGGCAATCGCTATGCTGGTATTTTTTACATGGAGCCTCAAGCAGCTAGGGCCGAGGAAGGACCTCCTCGCGTGTACCTCAGTAGTGGCAGCAACCTCCACCGTGTGGCCGGAAGGGGAATGGAAACAAGGTCATCTGAGAACAATGATTTCATCTAAGCCGTAAGTCAGACCGTATCTTTCGAATTCGACCTACAAAGCCTCATAACAGTAACAAGAGTGATTTTCAATCCGTGCCTGACACGAAGGTCCTTTGACATAACCCCAGTCACACACAAAACGTAGAGTGAAATACAAGATATACAACAAGAACAAATGAAATGATATCGAATTTTACATTAGGATTGTCACGTCATAGTATAAAAACACTAAAGGGTACACAAAATTTGGAAGCGCATTTGGCAGAGCCTTATAATGTTCCATCACTTGTATGAGATGTACAGTTTGCTACCTAGAGAAAATGTACAACATATTTGAGATACCTCAAAACCGATTCTGGATAAAAAAAAATTTTTCATAGGATAATCTCATGGAGGTTTAGGAAAATAAGACATCCTATGATAGGGTCAGGAAATGGATTCACAAACCTCCCAATTCCAGTATTAGATGGTATGATACCCGCCAAACAGATATTAATCGCCCAACATAATAAGTAAAAACTATGTTACCACAAACATTTAAGTTACACTGTATCGTGTTATCCCCTGCCAGCTTCACTACTCTTCCACATGTTAACTACTATACACAAAGAGATAACCTATCCACTTCAACTACTATTTCAACATTCACTCCTTGTGATTGTAACTCTCCTCTTCCTCATCAAGTGTCCTCCATCATGCTCCATAGGAAATCAAGTCATGCATAAGCACCTTTACAACCTCGACAACAAGTCTGCACCCAGAGAATATTTCATTTATATTTCTCTCTTGTGGATGTATGTTAGCTTTCCATAGTTGGTTATACATTACTAGGTTGGGCATAACCAACTATGGCACGCTAACAAAAACCCACAAGCGACAAAGGTCGGCAAGCCCCTGGATATCAGTAACGTTTACTGGATATGCCAGCTGCTATTAAAGCCGACCAGGGAGACCGACGCACAAAATAATCGCCAACGTCACCCTACATTGTGAATCTGATATATGACCTTTCCGGACACAAAACGTTTATGAACCTAACTTTTACAAGTATGCTGACGCTGACCGAGAAATCAACACCGGCACCGAGCGGCAGTCTCCGAGTAACAGCACCGCACAACGTCAAAGGTTCAGCATGATACCCACTACTAACAAAGCCCACCCTTCCGTGACCTGTCGCAGGCAGCAAGAAACCCGCTACTGCTCTTACAACCCGACCCAAGTCGAAGAGGATTTTTCCCTTGGCTCTTGCCTCGGCAGTTTTCCCTCTGCGCCCTTCAAAACGCTACCCCTCGTTCAACTTTCGACCCAATCAGTCTCCAGATCAGCACGTATTAATAGTTAACCTTAACCAGACGTGTGCAAACATCTCTGTATCCACATCCTGCGAGACCTCATTCTAGTGAAAACTAACCCTTTTGCAGAGATGGCAGTAGACCTTTTATCTTTTGTGTTGCCCACCCTAAAAAAAAAAAAAAAAATCATCATCTCGATCAATGAAAAGTCAGGCAAATGAATTCTCTTTTTCATTACACTTAGTCAAAGGAAACACGATTCGAAATATTACAGACACAATCAGTAGAGTTTTCACAGTTAGAATAAAACATTATAATAAGAATTTCACTTCAGATTGCCTTAAAACATTGTGTCAGAATACATATCTTACCTGACCGATCCTTCATTTAAGTACTTCTTCAATAAATATCTTCTGATGGGGCAAGATGATCTCATTTTGTGTCCATACCTCTCTCTTTTTCTTTCTCTGTTGTTCGATCTAACCTCTGGCATCTTTGGCCATCATGCATCACAGATTTGTAGTTTCTCCATGACATCCTCCTTATAAACTCTGAACGAACTATTCCTTTCTGAAAAAAAAAAACTTCACTACAGATTCTAATACAGCCTAGTTCCCTACGATTCACTGATCTCCCTGCTCTCTCAGGCCAGTTCTGCAGCACACCTCAACTTCTGCATCTGCTAATAAATACATAAGCACAGCGCAAATTCCGCATCTGGCAATCCATACATGGGCTCCACACAACTTGTGCATCTGGTAGCTCATATGCACAACGCAACTTCCGTAGCAGCCATTTTAATGAAAAACCTATTATAATATAGCATCCCTACAGAATTTCTGCTGATGGTTTCAGCCAAGAATCTTCACATGTGACTTGGCCAACTCTATTTCACCAACAAAAACTCCAAGAGGAAATTAAATCTGCACAGCTCACCTCACATGATAACACAAAATGTCAAGTAATTCCTATTGGAAATCCTGCTACTCATCATAGCAAAAGAACGTACTTCGTTATTATAATATCCTGGAAAGTTTTCTCACCCTTTGTTTGCCAAATTCCCACTCACATCCCTCTCTAAAACGCTTGGAGCTTCGATAAATGTAGAGCCACTTGTAACCTTTTCATATTTGATATTTCCACTTCGACGACTTTTGGATGTAATATGCTTCATTCTCGAAATGAGTGGCAAAACACATTAAGGAACATACTGCAAGGAAGCTTGTGTCTCTTCAACAGTTCGTGTGATTTGACTAACATCTTCTGTCTACCCTTAAGATCCATCTGACATGACACTCCTTTGATGATCTTTCTGCTTTTGTGAGCAACAATGCTTATCTCTATTACCAATCTTACAATCTTGAATGCCAGTTTCTCCACACAGTAGGAGATTGAAGTGATTCTCTAATCTTATCAGCTGATCACTTTTTTTTCCTATAAAGAATGGGACCCACCCCACAGCATCGTGAGGCAGTTCATTGATCTTATTTTGAAAACCTTTGAGGAAGATATTCCAGACTCCACGTTGTCTTTAGCAACAGAGTCAGAATAGCTTTCTTAGATGTTCATAACTCTTTGTGCTACATTGGTAGGCATATGATACCGAGATGAACAGACGGCCTTAATCTTCCTCCACAGCAATATATTCAGTCATCTATGAGACCAGAATTTAACAGCACAGCACTACTGTTGAAAACGACCTTTTCCACTTTCTCTATTTCTGTTAGGAATTTATCCTTAAACGCCGTGGTCCAAGGCCTTGCTATGCCACTTCTCAAAGGGACAAAAGTCGCCAAATTGGAATTCCATCAACACGTGCCGAAATCCATGTTGTGTTCAAGGTAAAGTGCCAGACAAGCCAGCTGTAGCATTTTCCCACAATCTCACCACCCCAATCGGAAAAAAATTAACTGTTGAGTGAAAGAATTGGCAGTTTTGTCTCTTGGCAGGAATTTCAGGACGCAGAAACCTTCTATATCTCTTTTCCACCTCACTGGAATATGCAGATTCTCACATTTTGCTGTAGCACTTCCACGTATTAAAGTGTATCCAACTCAAGTGTGTGTTCCACTTCTAATTGTTTGTTAATTCCTTTAGGTTACACAGCATGCAATTATCATCTACCTGACTTAGTTTTCAGATGAAAACTCCATTTTTAACCATAGACAAATGCTGAATATTCGCTTGGTTTCCATCGTTTCATTTTTTCTTCACTTCGTTAAGTACGGGGTCTTTATCGTATTAATGGGCACATTCGTTGCAGTTACACCATTGCGGTTCCCAAATGGTATGCAAACAAATCAAGACAGCTTTCAGATATGTTGTTGTCAGTTCCTCATTTTAGTCCTACTCTCACCAGTGGGTCAGAGCCCAAGTATAAACTTCATTGCATTGCAGAGCCTTAAGACTGCAATATACGTTAGTAGATGTACCAAACAGAAAATACCACAACTTAGTAAATCCTTAGACATTTGCGAGAGGCTCCAACTGCGTCACATCGGTACTCCTCCTGGTGCTGAATAACTCTTTCAGTTCCTAACCCGGGTGGACCAAGACCGGTCCGTTTATTAATGCCTACGTCAGTGCTTTAAACTCTCTTACGCGTCTCTTCATTCCAGTACAAGTTTACATCTTTGACAGTTAGCTTGATCAAGGTTAGGGTCCTTTATGGTGCTCTTGATAAATCTCTTATGGACTTAGTTAATTCAATAAATGTGTGACCTCCATGTCTTGAGGCGGGTACCACATAATGTGGAATGGCTTGTAATTTCTCGGCACTGAGGCCTACATGCCCCAAAAATTTCACTTCTTGAGTACTCTAATAATTAGTCAAGGGCCTCATTATGCACTTACCACGACTTTTCCCTATCAATACAAAATCTACGTAAAGCGTAACGTTTTTTATTAAACTCTCTGGGATTACGTTATTGAACCCTCATACGAAGGATGAAGATGACATAGTCACCCTGAATGCAGTTTTAGGAACTGATAACTGTGACCAAACCAGAGAAAAACCATGTGTTTTCGTCATGGTGGGTGTAACTCGATCTTCCAATAGCTTGTTTGGAGTTTCAATGATGTGAGCGTCCTTTATCGTGAAAACGCGTGTCTCTGATGAGTCCGTCCCGGTTTCTGTTATTGTATTGATTTGCTGTGAGTCAAGAACCAGTGTATGGATCCATCTTTTTTAGGCATGCGAAGAACTGACCTGTTGTAATAAAGGGTCGCTGGTTCAGTTACCCTTGTGTAACCGCAGACTGGATTTTGACATTATAGTAGCAAAACTTTCATAGGTATGCTTTTAACCATTTCAAATTTCTCCGCTTTTTTAACTTACGTCTCTTGGCTTCTGTCACCAGAGGGGCTGTGGGGATGACAGTAGAGCCATAATAAACAACATACTTTAGTCAACATTTCCAAAATGTAGGTACAGACATGTCTGCACAGGCAGGCTCCGGCTTGTCAGTCATATATGCTGGAAAGTTTCAAAATGTTGCCGAGGTTTCTTCGAGATGGTACTATTTTTAGCCTCCATTTCCGCTGCACAACATGCGAGTCAGTTGGTGTGCTGAGTTATCTGGAGACATTACGGCAGCCATCTGCAGTGGCCGATGGTGCTCGCATTTATGAATACGTTACCAGAGAAGACTGGGCACATGGACCCTCTGACCACAGAAGAGAGCTCTACCTTACATTTTTTGTTTAAACAAAGATGCAGTTGTTGCTGTCCTCGTTCTGTCGCAAACGTTAAGGTTAGAGTGTCACTTTACAATGTTAGAAAGGTGGAGAAAATTGTTTACACATTAAATATGAGCATAGCACAAGTGGACTTACACGTGCGACAAGTAGACTCTGAGCTGTAGTATCACAGGAGTGGTGGAATCCAAGGATTTCTGAATTTCCCACCATTTTACCATTAGGCTATGATCGTAAACTCACGACCTACGATATCGGAAAATGATGTGTATCCCTTGGTCCACCACCTTCGACGTAAATGGCCTGACAACCATGCAGAGTGTCCTCATAATGCCAGATGACCTATATACGATTCTGATGTTTTACAGGCTGTCCTCATGTCTCCAGGTCAACACCTTGGTTATTTAAACTGCGCATCATTAAGACTATTTTTCATAGTAGTTTTAAAATTCCCACCATTTGACACTCACGTGTACTGGGCTACTTCCACAGTGATATTAGAGTGGTGGTAAAAATATGTGGCACTGTTTGTCTATTTTCAATTTCCCAATATTTCTTCTAATTTTCCATCATATTATATGTAAATCAATTGAGCTACATCAGAGGGGTTGTGGGAGGGGGAATCTGCCAACATTGCCGACTGACCTCTTTCTCTCTTAGTCCTACTACTTGTGAACATGACTGATGTTACCTAGAAAAATGAGAGTGCCCACAGTTTACTCACTGTCGTTCCTCCAATGTAACGAGATGGATGAACCCTTCAGAATTCATCAAACACGGTAGAAGGACTAAAATATAAATGTATTTATTTACAATATATATGCTAGAAAGCATACATAACATTGTATCCTGTAGTCTCTCTGCTGTATCTCCCTCTATTCCACAAGTATTGGATTTACAATAGTCACTGGCAATCGCAGCAGTCCTTTTCGGGGCAGAAATTTCTCAATGCACTGTTGTCCGTTCGATATGATAATATGTAGATAATCTTAGCATAGCATAAAGCCAAGCTCTGAGTCTGTCGGCTTATAGAGACAAGTAGACCAATCACAATTTCGGACCGTAGGGTGACGTTATTTCGGCGTTCTCTGGCTGCATGTGTGACGCCACCTGACGGAGTCTGACGAGACCTCTCTAGCAGCCGACTGCGTAGATGAGGTCAGTGCGTGATGTGCCGAGGGCAGTAGACGAAGGTACCTTCGGTACAGCACTCCTCCCCCCCTTCCCCCCCCCCCCCCACAAAAAACGAAAGCATTGCTAACTCTCTTCGCATAACGGGGGTACAGACGACGAACGGGGTTAGTTTTGTGTTATCGTGCTGCTGATGAAGCTGCATATGTCCCAAATAACGTTAAAAAAATCTGGAGGGAGGACGTCTATGCAGCGGCAAGAATCTGGTCGATTATCGGTGCTGCAGTGAAAGCAGAGGGCTTGGCAGTTCATGCACACTCTACATCCTTCTCTTGCGTCGCTGGAAGTTGCGGTGGATGCTGTTCCAGCGGCTGTGGATGTGGCGGCGGCTGCGTGGGCAGGCAGTGGCCGAGTCCCGTGGTAGAGTCGTCTGACGACCCAAGGATCTAAACGTCATGCACCAGCAACATCTCCTCGGGGCAGCAGTCTGTGGTGTAGGTAGCGTTTCTGAAATGTGAACGTTTATCGCTGGATCAAAAAATCACCAAAAGGTGATTTTGATGTTGTCGATTGGTATCTGATTTGCCTCAAATGGTATAATGAGCCCTACCAGTCGCCTGAGTTTCGATGGCTGATTTACAGTTTTGATGCTTGTTAAAAAGACGATAGAAAACTTCGTCCTTCGGGAAGAACTTCGTTGCGAAGTTCGTGTCTGAACTAGGCTGTTGAGGTTGAAATTGATGCAGAGCAGTTACGACGACCATGTAATAACTCTGCCGGTGAGGTATCATGAAAAGGCAGAGTACGACAGGCCTTCAGGAACAACTACAAAGTAGTTTCCCTCGAGTGCGAAGCACGAGTTTTGGAAATCTGAGCGTGAAAGTGCGAACGAAACGTTTGGTTTCGCAGATACATTGAGGAGATAGTGGTACCGATCGAGTTAAGGCATGGGTGACTAAGCAATGCATCTTTAAACTTCTGAAATGTATGTTCGCATTCTCCAGTCTATTGCAACGGGGTGCCTTTACGCTGAAGATCATACAAGGAGTAGCAATTTGTGCAGCTCTCTCACGGAATAAATTTCATATGGTAGGTCAGTTTGGCCAGAACTGCCTGTATTCTACGTTTTTAAGAGGCCCCAATTACCACTCCTGTAAATTACACTCAAGCCCTGCATTGGTTAATACCTGGAAAAGGGGTTCCAGGTATTTGATTTGCTGTTCCGGTATTTTTTTCGGAAGCAGTGGTGACATCCAAATAATTTTAACATGACGGAACTTTCAACATCACTTGTTCAAGAAAGCGCTAAATAACTTAGGAGCGGATGTGCTTCCGAAGGGAAGACACTGGTACTGATACAAGTCGACGTGTTTGTTGACCTCCATAAATTACTTTGTTTCCGCATCCAAGGGAGGCTGAGAAGCACTGGCTAAATCAATTTTAGAAAGAATCGTCCACCTTCTAGGTGATCCATTAGGTCTTCAAAACGTGTAAGCGGAAAAGAACCATAACCACTGAGCGTTACTGTCAGTACAAAGGATAATTTTTCGATTCGATTTTTATACTAGCAAAAATAGGGTTCAAGAGACCAGTATGTTCTGCTGAGTTCAGAAGGTACTTCATTGTGAATGGCGTGAGGCAACGGCAGTGCGCGGTGAAAGTTAGGTTGAACATTGTCTTTGAGCGTAATGTACACTTGAAAACTCTTTGCATACACCAATGTACCATTGAATAAATCTACATATTTTTCACACAACTGCTGAATTTTAGCATTCGATATTTGAGTACCAACAGAATGCACTTTGTCCTAAATATCTAATGCTACCCAACCAAATGTATCCTTGCCAAAGATGTTGGTACTCGATGGTGATCGAACTACTGTGAATAGGACAGGTACTGTCACACTTCGATATTTCGACTACAAATTTCACTTTCCAAGAACAGAGAAACTGTCGCCGTTGTAGGCTGTAAGGCGAAAAGTTATTTTTTTATTGTGAGAGTGTCCCTGTAGCTCGTAAGCAGTTTCATTAATCAGAGTGACTGAAGCACCAGCATCTGTCAGAAATGGTATAGATTGATAGCAAAGCGGTAATGATAAGAATAGTTTGCGGATTGTTGTCTGAGTGTAATTGCCAGTTCTCACTTTTGTAAGACTGCTTTAATCTTTTTGTGAGGCACAGAGCCTCTGTTGTTTGTCCATGTGAGAAAAACTGATCTGAATTACCCAAGTTTTGCGTTTTAAGGATTTCTTTACAGTTCATGTGAGTATAGCCAGGAAGAGGGGGTTGTTGTTGTTGTGGTCTTCAGTCCTGAGGCTGGTTTGATGCAGCTCTCCATGCTACTCTATCCTGTGTAAGCTTCTTCATCTCCCAGTACCTACTGCAGCCTACAACCTTCTGAATCTGCTTAGTGTATTCATCTCTTGGTCTCCCTCTACCATTTTTACCCTCCACGCTGCCCTCCAGTACTAAATTGGTGATCCCTCGATGTCTCAGAACATGTCCTACCAACCGATCCCTTCTTCTAGTAAAGTTGTGCCACAAGCTCATCTTCCCCCAATTCTATTCAATACCTCCTCATTAGTTATGTGATCTACCCATCTAATCTTCAGCATTCTTCTGTAGCACCACATTTGGAAAGCTTCTATTCTCTTTTTGTCTAAAGTATTTATCGTCCACGTTTCACATCCATACATGGTTACACCCCATACAAATACTTTCAGAAACAACTTCCTGACATTTAAATCTATACTCGACGTTAACAAATATTTCCTCTTCAGAAACGCTTTCCTTGCCATTGCCAGTCTACGTTTTACATCCTCTCTACTTCGATCATCATCAGTTACTTTGCTCCCCAAATAGCAAAACTCCTTTACTACTTTAAGTGTCTCATTTCCTAATCTAATTCCCTGGGCATCACCCGACTTCATTCGACTACATTCCATTATCCTCGTTTTGCTTTTGTTGATGTTCATCTTATACCCTCCTTTCAAGACACTGTCCATTCCGTTCAACTGCTCTGCCAAGTCCATTGCTGTCTCTGACAGAATTACAATGTCATCGGCGAACCTCAGAGTTTTTCCATGGATTTTAATACCTACTCCGGACTTTTCTATTGTTTCCAATATGGCTTGCTCAATATACAGATTGAATAGCATCGGGGATAGTCTACAACCCTGTCTGACTCCCTTCCCAACCATTGCTTCCCTTTCATGCCCCTCGACTCTTATAACTGCCATCGGGTTTCTGTACAAATTATAAATAGCCTTTCGCTCCTTGTGTTTTACCCCTGCCACCTTTAGAATTTGAAAGAGAATATTCCAGACAACATTGTCAAAAGCTTTCTCTAAGTCTACAAATGCTAGAAAAGTAGGTTTGCCCTTCCTTAATCTTTCTTCTAAGATAAGTCGTAAGGTCAGTATTGCCTCACGTGTTCCAGTGTTTCTACGGAATCCAAACTGATCTTCCCCGAGGTCCGCTTCTACCAGTTTTTCCATTCGTCTGTAAAGAATTCGCGTTAGTATTTTGCAGCAGTGACTTATTAAACTGATAGTTCGGTAATTTTCACATCTGTCAACACCTGCTTTCTTTGGGATTGGAATTATTATATTCTTCTTGAAGTCTGAGGGTATTTCGCCTGTCTCATACATCTTCCTCACCAGATGGTAGAGTTTTGTCAGGACTGGCTCTCCCACGGCCGTCAGTAGTTCCAATGGAATATTGTCTACTCCGGGGGCTTTGTTTCGACTCAGGTCTTTCAGTGCTCTGTCAAACACTTCATGCAGTATCATATCTCCCATTTCATCTTCATCTACATCCTCTTCCATTTCCATAATATTGTCCTCAAGTACATCGCCCTTGTATAGACCCTCTATATACTCCTTCCACCTTTCTGCTTTCCCTTCTTTGCTTAGAACTGGGTTTCCATCTGAGCTCTTGATATTCATGCAAGTGGTTCTCTTTTCTCCAAAGGTCTCTTTAATTTTCCTGTAGGCAGTATCTATCTTACCCCCAGTGAGATAAGCCTCTACATCCTTACATTTGTCCTCTTGCCATCCTTGATTAGGCATTTTGTACTTCCTATCGATCTCATTTTCGAAACGTTTGTATTCCTTTTTGCCTGCTTCATTTGCTGCATATTATATTTTCTCCTTCCATCAATTAAATGCAATATTTCTTCTGTTACCCAAGGGTTTCTACTAGCCCTCGTGTTTTTACCTATTTGATCCTCTGCTGCCTTCACTATTTCATCCCTCAGAGCTACCCATACTTCTTCTACTGTATTTCTTTCCCCCATTCCTGTCAATTGTTCCCTTATGCTCTCCCTGAAACACTGTACAACCTCTGGTTCATTCAGTTTATCTAGGTCCCATCTTCTTAAATTCCCACTTTTAAAACGGAAGATACTGCAAAAAATGTGGAATGAGGGGTAAAGACTCAGAATGTAAGATAAGAGTACCCTCCATTTGCTCAAACCTACACTGGTGTTCAAAATTAGAGAAAGACGGGTATTTTGCAAATTTGTTTTTATTTTGTCACAAAAAAGTATAAACGGGTGACAATAAAGTAGAAATAAAGCAAAGAATTCAGAACATAAACAACTGCAATATGCATAACGATAGACAAAAACGTTCTTCCTTTTTTCCAGCTTAACGGATTTGCACATACATATTTACAACTACTTAATGTTCTCAGTATGGGGTGTGACCGCATGTGGCAGTAATACAGGCCTCACAATGACGTGGCATGTTGCGAATGATGTCATCAGTCTCACGTTGAGGGAATAACGCCCATTCTGGCTACATAGCTGGTTGCAGTCTTGGAGAGCAGGGGTTGATGCAGACGTGAAGAAAGCCACCTCGCTAGTACATCCCAGACATGCTCTATGGAATTCAAATCGGGAGGGCAAGCAGGCCACGTCATGCGTGCAATATCTTCCGTTTCCTGTAAAACCTCAACCACCCGTGCTATATGTGAGCGAACATTATCGCCCATCAATACAATGTCTGAGCCCACAGCACCTCGCAACAACCACAGATCAGGTCTAAGATCTCTTCACGATACCTGTCGGCTGTTAAACCTAGACGATTCACCAATACAATGTCATGAAAAGGAGTTATAACGGTAATATATAATCTCTGCCCACACTGCTAGAGATCCTCCTCGATTCTGGTCTCTTTCCACAATGTTTTGGTCCCGAAATAGTGTTCCACGTTCCCCCCAGATGCGAATCCGTCGAGAATCACTCACTAGACCAAACCGGGACTCATCTGTGATACAACATTGGCCCACTGTTCAACCGTCTAGGTGGCATGTTGATGACTCCTCTCTAGATGGTCGCTTCCTTGAAGACGAAGCAGAGTTAGACACAGCAGGTCTCTGGCAATAAAGGCCACTCTGCCGAAGCCTTATGCACACCGTTTGCCGTAGTACTAAGGCGGTACTGTCGTGCCCTTACATCCGAATGACGGTCGTCTCTTCCGAAGTCACACTAGGTCGGCCCTGCCCTGGTCGTCGGGATACATTTTCGGTCTTTATAAATTGTCGCCACATCCGAGAAAGAACAGAACGAATCACACTATAAAATCGGGCCACATGAGTATGCGACTGACCTGCTTGCGTTCTTTATATGGTCCTCCACCGTGGAGAGTCTGGTAAGCATCTTTACTGTGCCATACTACACCGTCTGTGACTGTACATAGCGATTGTGGATGTGGGACTACCCGGAAAACACTTCCTCATTTCATAATGTCCTGACGTCATCGTTGGCATGGTTGTCTGTTGATCGGAATTCCATTGTGCAGAACAATCTCGTACGCACATCTGGTTGACAGTTTGTTTGATTATATCACGAATTAGCCACAGGACAGGGAGATAACGGTTTTTTGCCTTAATTTTGGACACCATTGTAGATGGAATTTAATAGAGTTTGCTTTGCGCTTCTTCTGCAGATACAACTTCCCACATTTGTCCTAATTTTGGACAGTGTTTGTAATCATGCATAAAACACTGTTTGTGATCATGAATGACATAACACTTGACACAAGAATTCAGAGTCCGTGAATTTATCAGTTTAATTGGTGACGCGCCTCATGCCATAAGAACTCGCTTGGCTTGAGCTGCTGTGAACAAAAGCCACACGGTGTGGAGAGCATTTAGAACGAATCTCTGTGACTATAGTACCATGTAAGTCTATTTCCGCCAATTCTTATACTATCTTCTTGTCGATTAATTTAGGTATATCATTGAGACAAGGATTGTGGTGCTGTAGGATAGCACCCCATATTCTGTTGTCTGCAAGATTCTAAATAATTGCACTGCATAGCGTTTCCTCTTGATAGGAAATTCCACAAGTGCTGTTGAATTTACTGTTCCGAGTCATGCCCTTGAGCTCGACGACGCGCGAGAGAAAATTTAAAATTAGCAGCTACTACACGATCCGCTCTTTAAAAAATTCATCAAGTTTGCTAATAACTTCCTAATAGGGCAGGTTTCGGGTCCTTTTTGCGGGAACAATTTTCCGTACAACAAAAATACTGACACTACTAGCCAAGAAAAAAAGAAAGAATGTGGTGAGTATCTTACGACTATGTAGACGGTGAAGTTCTGCTCGAGCTGTATCCGGTATTCTTTCCATTCCTCCTCTTGTTTATCAACGGAGCGGAAGAGACGACGCGGCACCTGGCCTCAGGAACTCTGCTCTTCAGTAGTAGAGCTTCCACGAGATTACATATGCTGTTTAGCGAAGACTGAATATGTTAGCTCTGAAACTGAATAATTGATTGTTTGTTCTACAGACGCTGGCATTGCCTACAAAATTAAAATTACTTGAAGAATAGATACAACCAATCTAGGAACACTGCAATAATAGTGATAATAATAACAATGCAAAATTCAACATATATAGAATCTTTCTTTTCCTAGCTGTTTCTAGAAATGAAAAATTTCATTTATTTTCGCCGACACGGAAATATATATTGATTTCTTCCGTATACAGAAATGTCAAATCGTCTTTCACAGATCTGGGTAGTCACTAATCACAAACTCGTCGTCATAAATGTCTCTTGCGTCCCCAGCGTAACCAAGTGGAGGAACATCAAACGCTGGAATAGCGGGAAGACGTTAAGGACCATGCGCAGCTTTTCCATTCGGTGATATGTTTTCTCCCGCATGCTACACGAATGCTGGCAGTAATAAAGTCGCCTTAATTCATATTTTTCCCACTATGTGCAGCAAAAACAATCCGAAAAGTCAGTTTACCAAGGAGAAGTAGACAGGCGGAAGATTATATTTTCTTGAGGTACTAGTTTTCAAGAAATAAGATGGTAGCTTGGGCCACACGGTTTACCCAAAACGCACCCACACAGACCGTTACCTACACCGGGATTCGAACCACCGCCCACAACAAATGCGAGGCATCATACAAAAGTTGGCGGATAGAGCAAGGAAAACCTGCGAAACACAGCTGCTTGACGCAGAATTAAACATCTCACCAACGCATTGCTCAGGAATGGTTACATGTTCAGTGAGGTGAAAAGAGTGTTAAGACCACAGCGTAAAAACTATAATGATGCTGAAACGCCGGGGAAATGTAATTTTTTTCTGCCATTCGTTAAGGAAGTGACTGATCGCATAGGAAAAATCCTGAGAAATCGGAACATCTCGGTAATCAACATACCAACACGAAAGATACAAAATCACATAAATCGGCCTAGGATGCTCAGCAAGCGCTGGAAAAACCAGGAATTTATAGGATTACGTGTAGTTGTGGTGATGTGTACGTGGGTACTACAAAAAGAACTGTCAAGAAGTAACTCGAAGAGGCCAAGGGAAATTGTAGGAGAGGGCAGACTGACAAATCAGCTTTTGTGGAACATGACTTACGATCAGGAGACCACCACAATCATTTTGATAGGATTCATCTACTGGCAAACACAAGCGGTTAGCATGATAGGCTATACAGAGAGGCCATAGAGATTGCAAAACACCCCAGGAATTTCAATAGGGTTGAGAAGGGCGTGAACTTGAATAATACTTGGATTACGGTGCTGAAGAAGTTCTGTACGAGCCTACCACTGCAAGATGACAGCAACAGCGGACGACGGCAGTCGACAATGGCCAATTTCGCACGCGTATTCAAAATGTGTGACGTCACGCCACTGAGCGCAAACTTGCGGAAGCTGAGTTTTGCTGTAGTCAGTAGCGAGACAACAGTCTCCAGAGGGTAGATATCGATACTCACAGTGATAGCTAAACCAATGATAACGAAGAGAAACAGGAGGGGGAAGACGAGATGCAACAGTAAATACGCATAAGGTGCTGGAGATCTAGCCAAGAAATCACTAATTGTTGTACACTGATGAGCACCTAAAGTTAATACATATGATTGGCAATACTTAGGATTAACAAAACACAGGATTAACAATATTGTTTCTTTACTAATAACCTATTTTGCGTGTGTGTGCGTGCGTGTGTGTGTGTGTGTGTGTGTGTGTGTGTGTGTGTGTGTGTGTGTGTGTGTGTATTACTGGGGGTCAACAGCTCGAAGAAAGCTTTCTGAGGTATTCACCGTCAGTCACAATCGTTGATGGCAATAACAAATCTCTCCTCTTTCCTATCATCTTTTTATATTCTTCTTAAAAGACAACAAAATTTTATTTATATTTTAACCTTAAATTACTGTTATTTTGAATAGTATTACTCTTTGTAAAATGTTGTAGATAAAACAAAAGAAAAGAAAACCGAAAAAAAGATGAAACAAGTGACGAATACTCTGGGATGTCAGAGGAGGCGGATGAATGCAGTGGTGCCGGCCACTGCAGCAGGGGCTGTGGATCCATGGCGTCTTTCGAGTCTCCACATCGATCTCCATCAGTGCCTCTTCCCAGGCATGAGCCTGCGCAAGGTTCAGGGAAGGCGAAGACGGCTGGTGCAGCAAAGTCCTGTGAGGGGCAGCATGTGTGAACGGAACGTCCACAGCAGGATCACTCAGAAAAGCAAATGATTCTGATGTCACAGGTGCAGCCCAGAGGAATCATGCACAGCGTAAAAGGATCTGCCCAAAACACTTGTTCCGATGCCCTGCTCCCAGTGATGATAGTTACTCAACACCGAAGAGAAAACTTCGTGCTGAGGCTTAAGTATGGTGTGCCGAAGCAGAATGTAATACTCTGCTATGGGTGCACGCAAAGCATAAGCTAGCTGTTTTCGCATTCCTGGAGGATATCTGCAGGTGATCTGCCATCACTTGACAGGAAGCGATAATACAACAAAAACGTAATGAGGGCCTATTGCTGGTAGTGGGAACAGAGCACATTATCCACCTGAGCGCAGGTTCCTACAAAATATTTAGCCTCCTCACCGAGCCGCGGATGGAATATAGTAATAGTAGCGAGCTCAAGACCACTAACTTGACAGAAATACCGAAAGTCTGCTGAAGTAAACTAAAGACTGCTGTCTGATAGTATAACCATGAGCAGTCCTTTGATCCGAAAGATCGAGATGAGGTCCCCGCCATACTGACCATCATGTGGACTATATGGGAATTACGAAAACAGTTTGGTGAATACATCAACAGTGACTAGCCGATGACAGTTCCAGCAAGTTCCGGAGTAAATAGAATGAGTCTTCGCTATGAGCCACTTGGCCACGACTACACAAAGAAACACTGTGGACGAGAGGATTGACGTACCCCACATGCTGTGCAGTGGGCAGTCAACCGTTCGATCTATGCCTCCATGTCAGGCTATGTGTATTGGCACCTAGCTAACTGTTTTGCGTATATGGTGCCCAAATGACAATGGTGGAACAAGTGGAACACTTCCTGCTGGAGGGACTGAGGAATAATAATCCGCTATTCGTCGTTATCCGCATGGACCACGATAACACGGAGGTGAACAGAGAGAGAGAATACCTCTGCACCAAATATGAAAAATTAGAGGATTGCGAAGAGCCTTTTAACTGCGAGGCTGTCTATCACTAATGTACCGTCACTGTAATAACACCCTGAGATCAGAGTCGATATCTGTCTCCCTAGCTATCGTGGAAGGACATTAGTCTGTATAGGTACTAATGAAACTTTATCACACCATAGACAACAGGGAGCGCCTTTCTTCCGGTGGATAATAGCTGCATTTAACCTTGTTAAGAAGCTTTGCACCTCCCATTAATCATAGACCTTGCCGTTGGTGGGGAGGCTTGCGTGCCTCAACGATACAGATAGCCGTACTGTAGGTGCAACCACAACGAAGGAGTATCTGTTGAGAGGCGAGACAAACGTGTGGTTCCTGAAGAGGAGCAGCAGCCTTTTCAGTAGTTGCAGGGGCAACAGTCTTTATGATTGACTTGTCTGACCTTGTAACACTAACCAAAATGGCCTTGCTGCTGTGGCACTGCGAACGGCTGAAAGCAAGGGGAAACTACAGCCGCAATTTTTCCCGAAGGCAAGCAGCTTTACAGTATGATTAAATGATGATGGCGTCCTCCTGGGTGAAATATTCCGGCGGTAAAATAGTCCCCCATTCGGATCTCCGGGCGGGGACTACTCAAGAGGACGTCGTTATCAGGAGAAAGAAAACTGGGGTTCTGCGAATCGGAGCGTGGAATGTCAGATCCCTTAATCGGGCAGGTAGGTTAGAAAATTTAAAAAGGGAAATGGATAGGTTAAGGTTAGATACAGTTGGAATTAGTGAATTTCGATAGCAGGAGGAACAAGACTTTTGGTCAGGTGAATACAGGGTTATAAATACAAAATCAAATAGGGGTAATGCAGGAGTAGGTTTAATAATGAACAAAAAAGTAGGAGTACGGGTAAGTTACTACAAACAGCATAGTGAACGCATTATTGTGGCCAAGATAGACACGAACCCCTACTACATTAGTACAAGTTTATATGCCAACTAGCTCTGCAGATGATGAAGAAATTGATGAAATGTTTGATAAGATAAAAGAAATTATTCAGGTAGTGAAGGGAGACGAAAATTTAATACTCATGGGTGACTGGAATTCGGTAGTAGGAAAATGGAGAGAAGGAAACATAGTAGGTGAATTTGGATTGGAGCTAAGAAATGAAAGAGGAAGCCACCTGGTAGAATTTTGCGCAGAGCATAACTTAATCATAGCTAACACTTGGTTCAAGAATCATGAAAGAAGCTTGTATACATGGAAAAACCCTGAAAATACTAAAAGGTATCAGACAGATTATATAATGGTAAGACACAGATTAAGGAACCATGTTTTAAATTGTAAGACATTTCCAGTGGTAGATGTGGACTCTGACCACAATCTATTGGTTATGAACTGTAGATTGAAACTGAAGACATTGCAAAAAGGTGTGAATTCAAGGAGATGGGACCCGGATAAACAGAGAGAACCGTAGGTTGTACAGAGTTTCAGGGAGAGCATAAGGGGACAATTGACAGGACTGGGGGAAAGAAATACAGTAGAAGAAGAATGGGTAGCTCTGAGGGATGAAATAGTGAAGGCAGCAGAGGATCAAATAGGTAAAAACTCGAGGGCTAGTAGAAACCCTTGGGTAACAGAAGAAATATTGCATTTAATTGA
The DNA here is from genome assembly GCF_023864345.2 of Schistocerca serialis cubense. NCBI lineage: Eukaryota > Metazoa > Arthropoda > Insecta > Orthoptera > Acrididae > Schistocerca > Schistocerca serialis. The sequence continues at coordinate 469,015,572 of NC_064640.1, forward strand.
TGAAAGGAGAAAATATAAAAATGCAGTAAATGAAGCACGCAAAAAGGAATACAAACGTCTAAAATATGAGAACGACAGGAAGTGCAAAATGGCTAAGCACGGATTGCTAGAGGACAAATGTAAGGCTGTAGAGGCTTATCTCCCTAGGGGTAAGACAGATACTGCCTACAGGAAAATTAAAGAGACCTTTGGAGAAAAGAGAACCACTTGCACGAATATCGAGAGCTCATATGGAAAACCAGTTCTAAGTAAAGAAGGGAAAGCAGAAAGGAGGAAGGAGTATATAGAGGGTCTATACAAGGGCGATGTACTTGAGGACAATATTATGGAAATGTAAGAAGATGTAGATGAAGATGAAATGGGAGATATGATACTACGTGAAGAGTTTGACAGAGCACTGAAAGATCTAAGTCGAATCAAGGCCCCGAGAGTAGACAACATTCCATTAGAACTACTGACAGCCTTGGGAGAGCCAGCCCTGACAGAACTCTACCATCTGGTGAGCAAGATTTATGGGACAGGCGAAATACCGTCAGACTTCAAGAAGAATATAACAATTCCAATCCCAAAGAAAGCAGGTGTTGTCAGATGTGAGAATTACCGAACTATCAGTTTAATAAGTCACAGCTGAAAAATACTAACGCGAATTCTTTACATACGTATGGAAAAACTCATAGAAGCCGACCTCGGGGAAGATCAATTTCGATTCCGTAGAACTGTTGCAACACATGAGGCAATACTGACCCTACCACTTATCTTAGAAGAAGGATTAAGGAAAGGCAAACGTATGTTTATAGCATTTCTAGACTTAGAGAAAGCTTCTGACAATGTTGATTGGAATACTCTCTTTCAAATTCTAAAGGTGGCAGGGGTAAAATACAGGCAGCGAAAGGCTATTTATAATTTGTACATGAAGCAGATGGCAGTTATAAGAGTCGAGGGGCATGAAAGGGAAGCTGTGGTTGGGAAGAAAGTGAGACAGAGTTGTATCCTATCCCCGACGTTATTCAATCTATAAATTGAGCAAGCAATAAAGGAAACAAAAGAAAAGTCCGGAGTGGGTATTAAAATCCATGGAGAAGAAATAAAAACTTTGTGGTTCGCCGATGACATTGTAATTCTGTCAGAGACAGCAAAGGACTTGGAAAATGCAGTTGAACGGAATGGACAGTGTCTTGAAAGGAGGGTATAAGATGAACATCAACAAAAGCAAAACGAGAATAATGGAATGCAGTCGAATGAAGTCGGGTGATGCCTAGGGAATTAGATTAGGAAATGAGACACTTAAAGTAGTAAAGGAGCTTTGCTATTTGGGGAGCAAAATAACTGATAATGGTCGACGTAGGGAGGATATAAAATGTAGACTGGCAACGCCAAGGTATGCGTTTCTGAAGAAGAAAGATTTGTTAACAACGAGTATTGAGTAGAATTGGGGAGAAGATTACTTGTGGCACAACTTGACTAGAAGAAGAGGTCGGTTGGTAGGACATGTTCTGAGACATCGAGGGATCACCAATTTATTATTGGATGGCCGCGTGGAGGGTAAACATCGTAGACGGAGAGCAAGAGGCGAATAGAGTAAGCAGATTCAGAAGGATGTAGCCTGCAGTAGGAACTGGGAGATGAAGAAACTTGCACAAGATAGAGTAGCATGGAGAGCTGCATCAAACCAGTCTCAGGACTAAAGATCACAACAATAACAAGAAGCTTTGAGGGAAAACCATTAGTTCTCTCTGTATATCTTATTGTGTGGGAGAGCAGGGCTTTTATCTGTATGAAGATGCATCAACTGCGTGCATGTCTGGCTTATTGAGATCGTTATGAGAGAAACATCTATCACTAAACAAGGCCTCTTGGAAGTGATGAGAACCCTTTTCACAATCCTGAGATCAAATAAACAGCATATGTTTCTGGCGTAGCTGGTGCATTGGTGCTACAATTTGCACTGTGTAAGTTATGAACATTATGTAATAAGCTAGCTTACACATTGCTGCTGTAGTTCTATAACAATGAGAGGGTAGGAGAGATGCATAATAGCAGACAAACAGGAGAATGCCTTGATCGTTGATAACATGTCAGATATTCTATTTCCGTCTGAAAAAAGCAACACTTACCTCTGTTAAGCTTTCAGATGTTCCAGCAAGCGTTGGAATATCACTGGAGGCGACGTGAAGCCGAAAGGCAATCTTTTGAACTGAAACAACCCCACGTGGGTGATTAAGACATTGAAGTACTAATGACGGGCCATATAATGAGGATTGCAGGTAAGAGTTTCGTATGTTAGTCTTTGAAATGAATCAATCAGCACCTAATTTATCCATAAGTTAATGAGGTTGGGAGAGTGGAAATGGGTCTTTCACCAACTGTGGATAAACAGTGGACCTAAAATCTGATAAAGATGTAACCTGCCTGACGGCTTTATAATAATAAGAATCTTTGAGATCCTCTGATTTGCACAAACAGGAGTAATCACCCTTCTGTCTGTTGTAACCGCGACGGGAACGGTCGTGGGGTTGCCAAGAACGAATCGCGGCAGAGCCAAATGAGAGCAGCCCGCGAAGATCAAACGAACGGGATAGGACGGACATGAACAACGACGGACGACCGAGCGAGACCTTACGACGACAACACACAAGAAGCAACGGGGTGATAAGAGACAACCAAGCGAATCCACAACGTCTGCTGGCAACGAAAACAAAGTACTATAAGCGCGCTGTCTATCGCCGAGATGTCGATAGACTCCTCGAATTTCAGACTGCTTAGCTAAACCTCTTTTTTTTTCTTTATTGAGTTTCGAGTCCCCCGGAAGGGGGCGGGCTGGCAGCAGCTGAGTATGCCGCTCTTCCGCTCTCCAGCCTACAGAATTTGTTTTAAAAAGATGAAGATAATAAATAATAAAAACAGCCGATGAAATCGGAGACTTAAATAGTAGCATGGCAGAAAAATCGTGGAACTTTAAACATAGAACAAAGAGATGATGATGCTAATAAAATACACCGCTGGCCACCGTAAATGCAGCACCCTGAAGAAAGCATCCGAATCAAGTGAAATTTACACCATGGGTTTGCAGCGATGAGATATGCAACTGATTAGAATTTCAGCGCAGACGCACATCACGAGCGCCTGTGGCGCCACCTCATAGCGCCATTTAAGGCTTGGCGATTTCGACGAGTGTACGTTCGGCACGTGTGTTTATCTTGTGGTTGTTTCACAAAACGATCAGTTATGCCTCGTAGACAACAGCGAACATCGTTTGATCAAGTATCCGAGTTCGACAGAGGAAGGATAGTGGCTTACCGAGATTGTGGATTATCATACAGAGAAATCGCTAGTCGTGTTGGACGAAACCAAACAACTGTAATGCGGATATGTGACCGTTGGATGCAGGAGGGTACGACGGACCGACGTGGTCGATCGCATTCACCTCGGTGCACCACTGCACGTGCTGATAGGCAAATTGTGCGCATGGCAGTGACGGATCGCTCAGTGACATCCCGAACGATAGCATAGCACATTGCGTCTGTAACGCATCATCCAGTGTCTGCGCGTACCATTCGACGCCGTTTACAGCAGAGTGGTCTGTCCGCAAGACGTCCATTGCTTCGTCTACCATTGACGCAGAACCACGGACGTCTCCGTCCCCAATGGTGTGATGACAGACGGATGTGGACGGCAGAATGGAATGACGTTGTCTTTACTGACGAGGCACGCTTCTGTCTGCATCACCACGATGGTCGGATTCGAGTGTGGAGACACCGTGGAGAGAGGATGCTGGACAGCTGCATTATGCACCACCACACTGGTCTTGCACCGGGTATTATGGTATGGGGCGGTATTGGATATTACTCTCGCACGCCTCTAGTATGCATTGCCGGTACTTTAAATAGGCGGATCTACATATCCGAGGTGCTGGAGCCAGTTGTCCTTCCTTACTTTCAGGGCTCGGCCACAGCCATATTTCAACAGGATAATGCGCGACCACACGTGGCACGCATTGTCCAGAGGTTCTTCGTCAATAACCAGATTGAAGTGCTTCCCTGGCCGGCTCGCTCTCCGGATCTTTCGCCGGTAGAAAACATGTGGTCCATGGTTGCTCAACGAGTGACCCAGATTACATCCCCAGCTGCCACACCAGATGATCTTTGGCAACGTGTGGAAGCTGCTTGGGCTGCTGTACCCCAGAAACATATCCAACGTCTCTTTGACTCAATGCCGAGACGTGTGGCAGCGGTGATCTCCAACAATGGCGGCTACTCTGGCTACTGATTCTGGCAGGAACCACATGTCACAGACGTTTGTAAACGTAATCATTTGATACTTGGTCAAGATGTTATCTACAAAATAAATTTTGTTGTGCTACCTCTTGTCTTTCTTGGTGTTGCATTTACGGTGGCCAGCAGTGTACATATGAAGCAGACAGGTAAAATAATAGACAGACAATTAAAAAAAACGGCGACAGTCTGGTTTCTGTTCGCAAGAGACATAAAATTCACACCCGACGACAGAATGATTTCTGTTTGCAACACATTGGAAAGACGAACAACACTGAACAACACTGAACACTGCACTAAAAAGTTGGCAAATACGACATACCACAGCCAAGGGCAGGTGGGGGGAAGGTGAACAGATGATGGGAAACAAAAAGGGGGGAAGTAGAGGAAAAACAGAGGTGGGGAAAGGGGGAAAGAAGCCAATGGAGGACGAGGACCCATTGGGGGGGGGGGTGCTGGGGAGATTTGACAGGGAGTGGGGAAAGACAGAGGAGGGGAATACAAAAGGACTTGGGGGGCGGGGGAGAAGGGAGGTAGGGAGAGGTTAGGTGGGGAGAAAAGAAGATGGAAGGGGGGGGGGGGGAGAGGGAGGCCAGGGAAAGGACAGAGGGACAGAGGGGGGAGTGAGGATCAGAGTTCATAGGAGGGATAAAGGGAGGGAGAGAGGGCTTCATCCGAGAGGGGCAGTTGATGTGTAACAACGAAAACGGCTTTTGACACCAAATGTATCAGTTGTGTTACTAAATGTGACACTTCTGTCACTCAATGTAACTGTGTTTTCTCTTTTGATGCTGTCAATTGTCAGGATGAGCATTCTAAAGCATTCTTTCAGGGTGAAAATATTAAATAAATTAACATTTCTCTCTTAGCAACATGTGGGCAGGGTGGGTTCTTCCTTGCCTCGGGTATGAGGTCGAATGAAACAAAATTTTTACATAAGATAACTTTTATTGAAGATTTATACAAATGTATCTTACGGGATGTTCTGGTTCGGAGAGCGGCGGCTGTGTCGTTTGTGAAGTCCTCTGCTGCGGCAGCGGCAGTGGCGGCGGCGGTGGCGGCGGCGGCGGCGGCGTCTGATTACGCGTAGCGGTGTGTATCTCGTGTCGCCGTCTCGCCCAGCTGACCGGAGACGCGCAGCGCGAGGTGGCCGGTTTAACTATTGCGAGCGAAGTCGTGCATCGGATGATACCTTGGGTGTGGCGTCCCAGTGTTTCTCTTCTCTAAGCGGCCGCGTGTGTTGTGCGTCGACCAGCGGAGCGGCGCGGGGGGGGGGGGGGGGGGGGGCAAGGCCAGTGTCCCGAACTCGAACCACGGACTCCCGCTTGCCAGTCTTCGGCTGTCAGGTCTTTATCCCAGCTCACAGGTAACTGCTGAGGTGAGGCCGTCTCCTTCCCGTCCTCACGAGTCACCCGGGTACGTAAAAATCAGACTTCCAATACCTTTTAACTTCTGTCTTCTGGCGCCGCGGCTGCTGCTTGCTATTCCATTACAGCGGCGGACTTGGTGCGACTGTGCATGATGTAGTCTCTTCTTGCATGACGGTCTTCAGCACCGAAACTGACTGAAAACTACTGCTACTCTTCTTTTCTTCCTTCGTCTCTCGTCTTCGTCTCCATCTGTCTTCATCTGTCTTCATCTGTCTACATCTGTCTTCATCTGTTGGGCCTACCGCGTCTCGCGTATTTATTCACTTCAGTTCACTGGAGGTGAACGACTTCACGGCCATTGCCTCTTCTGTCACGTTGAAAAGCTTCACGATGGATCTTCTTAACGTCGGTCATTGGCTCTTGGAATGTAGGCGAGGGCCTTTGCTCACATGCGACAACTGAGAAACACGTGAGCCGGTCGGGCGATGCCCTGACGGCTGAATCGACAGCACCCGCTTATGTGGAACTGCTGACTTCATGGTCAATGTCTCTTCTGTTCTGCTGTTCTGCACGCTGAATGCCAGTATGTAACTCTCTAAACTAAATCAAGTTTTCCATTTATATTCTAATTTCTAGTTCAGTTTGATTTCACTAATTTATTTATTTAAGTACCACTCAACATTCCTCCACCCTTCGGAGAAATTCGCCCTCGAATTTACCACTCAACATTCCTCCACTCTTCACACAGAAAAAGCACAAGCACTGAAAACTCTCGACTTAGAAGATTACACACGCTTCACATTAAGTACGTGGAAAATACTTTATCACTTTACAAAAGCACTGTACGGTCATGAATCACATAGTTCTTACATAAATGGTTGTAATAAGTGTAACAAATCTTGATGACAATGAATAAACAAAAAATAGATTTTGCAATTAGAAATTTCAGAGCAACAGCTGTTTAATCTACCCTATACTAATGCAAGAATATCTATTCTACAGTATTGTTTATGTTAACAAGAGACTGCTTAATAAAGAATGAAGTACAATAAACAAAATTAATACACTAACGCTGAAAAGTAACCATTGAAGTACACCAGTTAAGAGTGTGGTATCCAGTTAACCAGGATTTGATGAAGTGGTATATTATGATTTGGCTTATTTTTTCGTCTTAAATAAAAGAAAACTGTACAAAGCAGAAACACCAACACAAAGGTTCCAGATATACCCGTTCCTAGCATTATAATTTTAGTTTTGTGTTCACCATTTAATTTTAAGACCTGTTACATCATAACATTGGCATCAATTTTGCCTTGCTGCGAGTTTATGAACATATCTAATGACTTCAGAAGGGAACTGTCAAGGGAGTAATTGAGGTAGGATAGGTTTGATGTAGGAAATGCTTGCATGGCGTTTTCTGAAAAAAAGCAAACTTGGTTATAGACGTACGAACCTAGTAAAAACAAAAATAAAGAAAAGAAGGTATACATTGTTAACTACAAGATCTACATGTTTCTACGTTCAACTTTTTTTTTCTTAAAAAAATAAACCATTATCATTTATTAATTATTTACATTTGTATACTGTCCACAGTCTACTAAGATTCAACTAGGACATTCGCACCCTTGGACGAAGATTGTATGGTGCCATGTCTGTATGTTGTGCTGGCGTGGCCACTCTTTTTCCTTTACGGGAACTTCCTCCACCCTTCGGAAAAGCAGACACTATTGTTGAAGGAATTACATCTGGAGCGCCCTTAAAAGGTTTTAAACGACTTGCATGGACAATGGTAGTTCGGGTGGGCAGTTGCAACTTAACGTTGACTGGTGACGTGATCTCAATAATTTGATAAGGACCTCTGTAGTTTGTTACAAATTTCTTCGTTTTTCCTTTCGCTATGTAAGGAGTTGAAAGCATAACCCACTGACCGATTTTGTAATTTGGATATTTAGCTTGGGTATTACCTAATCTTTCCCGTCGTTCCAAAGCCTTTGTATTAGATTTTTGAACCTTTTTCCATACATCCTTCATCATTCGACTGAAATCTCTTACTGTTTCTCCGACTTTTCCGTTTTTCTGCCTGATTACATCAAAAGGGGACGGCATTTGTTTTCCATAGACCACTTCATAAGGTGACATGCCAGTTGCTTCATGCGTTTGGGCGTTGTATACCGACACGATTATTGGTAAATACGTATCCCAATTGGAATGTTGTTCGTTAATATAATAACTAAGCATCTTGCCAATTGTCCGACGAACTCTTTCTGTGCGCCCGTTGCACTGAGGGTGTAACGGAGTTGTGCGTAATTTGCGTATTTTTATTAAGTGGCATAGCTGTTTCATTAATTCAGACATAAAATTAGATCCCTGATCTGTGATAATAGCTTCAGGTACGCCAAATTTAAGTATCCAGTTGTTAACTAAAGCTTGGGCAACTGTATTTGCTTGCTGATCTGGGAGACTCACCATCGCTAGATAGCGTGAAAAGTGATCTATAATTGTAATGACATACTTATTACCAGCAGGTGTTTTATGAAATGGCCCGTAGAGATCCACTCCGCAGATTTGAAACGGACATGAAGCCTCGGGGAGCCTCTGTAAGGGTATTTTAGAACGAGAAACTTCAGCTCGTTGTGCGCACGCAATGCAATTACGAACGTACTGCGCAACATCCTGCTTTCTGGTTTGCCACCAAAATCGTTCTGGTACTCGTCTTTCGGTTGTCCGCTGTCCACCGTGTCCTGCAAGGATATGATCGTGGGCCTCTGCCATTATTTCTTGTCTAAGGTGTTGGGGAACAACAATTCGCGGTCCAAGTTTTGTTTTACGGCATAATACACCATCTTCAAAGTAAAATTGTTTTTGAGTTGCGTATTTTTTACATTCTGTATCCTCATCTTGTGCCTTTCTCCAGTCCTCAGTATCTCGGCCTGTTGCTTCCAAAAGTGCTATTTTCCGACTTAGGCAATCTGCATTCGTGTGTTTTTTGCCTGGTTTATGGATAACTTCGAAATCCATTTCGGAAAGACATAGGGCCCAACGGGTAAGACGACTAGATGGATCCTTTAATCCAAGCAACCATTTTAAAGCTGCGTGGTCTGTAATAACCTTGAATTTTCTACCATACAAGTAGCATTTAAAGTATTTGATACCATATATAACACTTAACAATTCTTTCTCCGTTGTGGAATAATTTCTTTCTGCCGTTGTTAGTTGTCTCGAAGCATAGGCTATGGGGTGTTCCGCGCCATTAATATTCTGACTCAAAACAACTCCTACTGAATGACCACTTGCGTCACAGGATAAAATAAATTCTTTGTTATAATCTGGGTAGGCTAATACAGGACTGTGTGTTAACTTATCTTTAAGGGTTTGAAATGCAGATTCACAATCTTCAGACCAATGAAATTTTGCACCCTTTTTCAATAATTGGGTTAAGGGTCGGGCAATTTCAGCAAAATTTTGAACATATTTTCGGTAATACGATGCGAGACCAATGAAACTTTGTACCTCCTTAACGCGTTGTGGTGTTGGGAAGTCCTTAACTGCCGAAATTAATCGAGGATCTGTTTTAATTCCTTTTTCACTAATGACATGCCCTTGGTATGTAACCTCTGTCAATGCAAAATTACATTTTTCCATATTTAATGTTAATTTAGGTTTTCTAAGTCTCTGAAAAACATTACGCAGACGCACAGCATGTTCATTAATGTCTTTGGAGAATACAATAATATCGTGTAGATATACACAACATTGCTGAGTTTTGAGTCCTCGCAATACTCCATCGAGTAGTCTTTGAAAAGTTGCTGGTGCATTTTTCAAACCGAAAGGCATTCTTTTAAATTGCCAGTGGCCTCCAGGGGTGGAAAATGCTGTTTTGTGCCTATCTTCAGGTGCAACTTCCAATTGATGATATCCGCTACGTAGATCGATTGTTGAAAAGTATTTACTGTTACCTAAACTGTCAATGATATCTGTAATGTTTGGAAGAGGATAAACATCTGAGATAGTTTGTTTGTTAAGGTGTCTGTAGTCACAACAAAATCTATATCGTTTCGTACCGTCGGGAGACTTCTTTGGAATAATTACAATATTTGAATTATAAGGCAAATCAGAATATTCTATAATTCCATCTTTTAGATGCTGTTCTATAAATTCATCCAGTACTGGCTGTAAGTGATGCGGAACTCTATAAGGCTTCCTATAAACTGGGGGGCTATTTCCTGTTGGGATCCTATGCTGTGTGATGTCTGTTGCTGGCAATGGACTTTCTGCATTAAATAAATCTTTGAACTCAACTAAAACTGCTTCTATCGTGTCTCTATCCTTTCCTTTCAAATGCTCAATCTTCTGGCGCAATGCGGTTTTATAGGCGTCTGGTTTCTGACCATCAGTAATATCTGACCAAATGAAATCTTCTTCTTCAAAAGTCCTGACTGTAGCCACTAATATTCCCTTATGCAACTCTTTGTCCTCCACTCCGAAATTGTCAATATGTACCGGTACTTTTCTTTCTCCCTCAACGTCTTGAACCCGTACAACACTCCTACGTACAAAACAATGTGATACATCTAATTCCTCATTTTCCTCTAAAGGCTCTATTAGACACACTGTATCTGTAGGTACTTCGTGGTCAACGGTCATCCAGAGAAGTTTTCCTGAGCGAGATGGTATCTGATCCCGCGAATCAACCTTCAAGGACGTTGCACGCAGTATAGTTGATTTCGCCTTCCGGTTAGGGAAATCTTGCGGCAGAGGGCCCTTTGCAGCGGTGTCACCTAGCTGAAACACTATTCCGCTAAGTTCTACAGTTTGCTGTCTGAGGTCGATTTTAGCGTGATGTTTATTCAGGAAATCCAACCCTAGGATCGCGTCGTACCCGTCAGTTACCTTTGTTACCACTTCTACATCTTCCTCAAATTGTACACCGTGAATATAGAAAATCAATGATGTACATACTAATGACTTCACTGTACCTCCTCCTACTCCACTCAATCTATACCTTGGAGGGTCATATTTCTTTTCTCCAATACATTCATTACTTACTATTGATACGTTTGCGCCTGTATCCACCAGTATCCTTGCCTCTTTATCCTGTATGGTAGCAGATAACCAGCATTCCGCCTTCACATTCGCCTTAATGGCATGAAATTTTATTGGGAACGCCTGGCGGCGGCTCCGACATTCCCGTTTGAGTTTAACTGATTTCTATTTCCAAAAACTTTCTTAGACCTGCATTCCTTGAATGTGTGACCTATTCTTTGACAATTAGTGCATTGAGGTTGTCTGCAGTTTTTTGCAATATGTCCGTGTCGATCGCACCTAAAACATCGTAGTCCTGCTGAAAATATATTTCGCTTCTCCTTGTATCTGGTGGCAATGTCAATTTCTTCAAAAGCTGTCGCCACAGATACAGCTTCTGCCAAATTATTAGGAAACTCTGCCCTGACACGACGGGACGTTTCAGGAGGTAACCCACGTAAAAATGTATCCAGAGCTCTATCTTCTGCCTCTTGTAAAATAACCTTATTTGCTTCATCACTAGTTGTCAACTGATAGGTGTTAATATTAACTTTTCTAATCCTATCTACAAAGCTTTCTAACGACTCGTTTTGCCTCTGAGTGATAGTGTGTAATTTTTCCCTATAAAATCTACAGCTGTTCTGTTTTTGAAAACGTTTAAGCAATCCTTTCTTCAATTCCTCAAATGTTGGATCATTCCGTAATTCTTCATGGTATAAGACGTGTGCTTTAGCCTCTCCTGTCAATCTTAACTTTGTCATTTGTAAGAGCTGTTCATCTGACCATGATCTTAACTTTGCAGCTGCTACTAAATCATCAAAAAAGGCTGTTATGTCCTCGCCAGGTTTACCTGAAAAAGGAGCTACCAAGGCTGCTGCTGACGAATCTAGGGTGGGAGGGATTGAACTGGTTTGCCTAACCTCACACAACTGCTTAAATAATGCATTATTATCATTTTTAAGCTGTGCTATTTGATTAACTAAGCTCTGAATAGCTTCATCAGTAGAAACTGCTTGTGGTGCTGACTCTGACTTTGTACGATTTCGTGTCATCATTTTACAAACTGTTAGTTACAAAATCTTCCTATACTGAATTTAAAAGATGTTTAAATATTTCCGACAAACTCTTAAAATCATGAGAGAAAATACACTTCTAAATAAAGAAAATATTACGACTGCTATGCAAACCTCTATCCCTTCACACATTAAAAAATACTAACTGTGGACCTTTAGTGACTGTCATTCACACCTCATATTGAGCCAAGGGTTTATTCTCTGACACCAAATGTACCAACTATGACGGCTTTTGACACCAAATGTATCAGTTGTGTTACTAAATGTGACACTTCTGTCACTCAATGTAACTGTGTTTTCTCTTTTGATGCTGTCAGTTGTCAGGATGAGTATTCTAAAGCATTCTGTCAGGGTGAATATATTAAGTAAATTAATTTTTCTCTCTTAGCAACATGTGGGCAGGGTGGGTTCTTCCTTGGCTCGGGTATGAGGTCGAATGAAACATAATTTTTACATAAGATAACTTTTATTGAAGATTTATACAAATGTATCTTACGGGATGTTCTGGTTCGGAGAGCGGCGGCTGTGTCGTTTGTGAAGTCCTCTGCTGCGGCAGCGGCAGTGGCGGCGGCGGCGGCGGCGGCGGCGGCGTCTGATTACGCGTAGCGGTGTGTATCTCGTGTCGCCGTCTCGCCCAGCTGACCGGAGACGCGCAGCGCGAGGTGGCCGGTTTAACTATTGCGAGCGAAGTCGTGCATCGGATGATACCTTGGGTGTGGCGTCCCAGTGTTTCTCTTCTCTAAGCGGCCGCGTGTGTTGTGCGTCGACCAGCGGAGCGGCGCGGGGGGGGGGGGGGGGGGGGGGGGCAAGGCCAGTGTCCCGAACTCGAACCACGGACTCCCGCTTGCCAGTCTTCGGCTGTCAGGTCTTTATCCCAGCTCACAGGTGACTGCTGAGGTGAGGCCGTCTCCTTCCCGTCCTCACGAGTCACCCGGGTACGTAAAAATCAGACTTCCAATACCTTTTAACTTCTGTCTTCTGGCGCCGCGGCTGCTGCTTGCTATTCCATTACAGCGGCGGACTTGGTGCGACTGTGCATGATGTAGTCTCTTCTTGCATGACGGTCTTCAGCACCGAAACTGACTGAAAACTACTGCTACTCTTCTTTTCTTCCTTCGTCTCTCGTCTTCGTCTCCATCTGTCTTCATCTGTCTACATCTGTCTACATCTGTCTTCATCTGTCGGGCCCATCGCGTCTCGCGTATTTATTCACTTCAGTTCACTGGAGGTGAACGACTTCACGGCCATTGCCTCTTCTGTCACGTTGAAAAGCTTCTCGAAGAATCTTCTTAACGTCGGTCATTGGCTCTTGGAATGTAGGCGAGGGCCTTTGCTCACATGCGACGACTGAGAAACACGTGAGCCGGTCGGGCGATGCCCTGACGGCTGAATCGACAGCACCCGCTTATGTGGAACTGCTGACTTCATGGTCATTGTCTCTTCTGTTCTGCTGTTCTGCACGCTGAATGCCAGTATGTAACTCTCTAAACTAAACTAAGTTTTCCATTTATATTCTAATTTCTAGTTCACTTTGATTTCACTAATTTATTTACTTAAGTACCACTCAACAGATGGAAGCCCCTTTGGGAAAGGATATGAAGGGTGTAGAGATGGAGGGTAGGGGGGACACAACAGTGAAAACGTGGCGGGGGGTGGGGCCTAGCTCAGCGAGAGGCAGGCGCTTATATACAGGACAAGGTACGTCGCTATTGGCTGCTGGGAGCATGTTCTCCACTGTGGCGCCCTCACGTTATACGCGAGCCACGGCATATGGTGCAATGGCTGTAGAGACCTCTAGTGGCAATCGAGATCCTTGCCATCTGGCGAGGATTCAAAACCCACGGCGCTCGGTACCAGACTGTCTTGCCATTGTTGCAGTTCAGTCGCCATTAACCAACTAACTACGACCAACACTCTATTCAAACACCAGTCTTGTTTCCGTAAACATCGCAGTTAAATATCTGCCACAATAAAGGCAACAGATGACATTAAGCTTGCCGTGAAAGCATGAGAGGAAACTACCACGTGCTTTTCAGACTTAATCAAAGCGTTTGACACTGTCCACTTCGACATTTTGTTGCCAAACCTAGTAGCCTAACTATCTCGCCGAGCGAAGTGGTCGCACTGATATCTGACATCTCGCCAGCAATGCGGTACATCTGGTACCATGAAGTCGCAGTGGAGGCAGCTAGTATCAGTTGTCGCCCAGAGTTTCGCATTGTCTCTTCTACTCCTTTCATTGTACATAAATGATATGTCATCAGTTTCATCGTACTGCAAAAACTACATGTATGCTGATGTCCTTCTGTTATATCCGAGTGCAAAACCAATAAACCTGAAGTCAGCTGTCGAGAATCTCAATACCGACCTTTGAGCACTGTTATAATGTGCGCAGAATATAGGGTTAACACTCATCCTATCCGAAACCTAAACGGTAATGGCCGGACATTCTCGGCTCGCGAGCCCTAAAAATCGGGAAGGTCTATCATATTTACCCTAAGTTTGATCAATAACAACTTCACCCCTTCAGCAAAGAGTCTAGAGGTAAAAGCAGATGAACATCAAAAATGGACTGCCAGCCGGTGTGGACGAGCGGTTCTAGGCGCTTCAGTCTGGAACCGCATGACCGCTACGGTCGCAGGTTCGAATCCCGTCTCGGGCATGGATGTGTGTGATGTACTTAGGTTAGTTAGGTTTATGTAGTTCTAAGTTCTAGGGGACTGATGACCTCAGATGTTAAGTTCCATAGTGCTCAGAGCCATTTAAAATGGACTGAGCACATAAATGCACTGTGCAAGAAGGCATCAGCATCTCTCCATGCCCACAAAAATTTTAAAAGCCATTCCCTCACGACCTGAAAACGAAATTTGTACAAGCACTCAAACTTCCAATTATTGATTACAATTATGTTAATCTGCAAGGGCTTTCTCAGGAAGGCTCACAGCTGCAGGAACTGGTTACGTTGATGATGTTCGACTCTTTGATCACTATTCACCGTCATATGCACCGCTATCCTCACTGTATACAGAAAACATCATATAATTCCTTATCCCCTATTGTCTCCACTATTTTACGATCGAAAACTGTCCTCATACCTGTCCTCGACCTTAACTATCTTATCTGAACGACATGGCAGAAACATCAGTTTCTATCAGAAACAAATTCTTTCAGCCCCACTCCACAGTTCAGCCACTATCTTGAAGTGCATCTCAGTAGCAGGAACCCGAGTCTGGAATAGCCCCCTGCATTATATTAGAGAACTGTCAGAAGACAGTTAATGACATACCTATTAAAGTAAGAATAAGGTTTATAACTCATTGTACCCATTCGCTATCCTTGTACATCCTTCCTTCCTATCAGGTCTTCCTCGTCTCTTACCTGGTGCATCCTCCACAAATTTGCTTTCATCATAATTCGCTATACCAGAAAGCATATATTTTGTAAACCTATAACGTATTTTTATCTCTGTCACATCATTATTTTAGTTAATGTCATAATAATAATAATAATAATTATTATTATTATTATTATTATCATTACTACTATTAATGGCATCAGCTGCAGTAGTAAAAGTACTGCTAGTATTAACTTTATTAGTTCATAGTAAGTATTATTTATTCACATTGCCATTTCAGACACTCAAATGATTTTAACATCATATCTTAGGAAATGATGATGTAAAAATCGAACTGCATGTGTGAACTTGTGGTCCGATGTAACAGAGAACCTAATGGAGCTAATCAGATCTGGTTACACATATAAAAAAAACATTGCCAGGTAAACGGGCTGAATCCGGCAAAATCTAAATTGAGCACTGTGTTTCAATGCAATGCATACATCGAAATTATTGGCTTTTCGTAGTCCCTCCTGAAACAAACAGGGTTATTTCTCACGTAACATCCTGATACCCACATGGGGAATAAGAAAGCTAACCTGCAGGACGTTATTTTGTATACCGCCAGAAATATTCGAACTCTCCAGTGAACACAACACTGTGAAGATCACTGTTTCCGTTGTATCAGAAAATATCACCCGGAGGTTCCAAGCACCTAGTACTGAAATGCCGTTAGTATTATACACCGAAAGTGCAGTCTGCGACTTGTAAAGTTTACGACTTGCCAAGAACTCAAAGCTCAGAAGCATAACTGAAGCGCCAGTATCCAACTGTCGTCGAACACTGTGGTTAGCAACCTAGAAATGTACAAAAGGCTTGTCTGACTGTCTTTGAATAGCCTGTGACACCGTCCAGAGAATATGGTGCTTTCTGCTGCTGGGCTTGGTGAACACATCGACATCCAGGTGAAACACGTTAAATTTTATCCACCCTGCTGCTTAGTTTCAAGTTTATGCAAAACCACAGGCTGTAGATGGCCTTGCTTTCCACAGAAAACCACTTTGTTTCTCCGCAAGGACGCTCATTACGTTCATGCGTACTGAACCACAAAGAACAGGATCTAACGGCGAGAGCTGGGGCTGACACGTACTGCAACAGCACCTGGTTTGCCGTGCTACGTTCGGTGGCTCACAAATTGACGGGTACCAAAACATTCAACATCAGAAATAGCCGGAGCCTTCAAATCCACCTCTGCACTTTAAGGTGTGTCATGCTGCTCTATGATTTTAATCATTTGTTCTAAGCTGAAGTTCAGCAACATTCGGATGTCTGTTTCAGTTCCTACGTAGAAAACATTTGGCCTAATGCAATCTCGTGACATAGCCAAGATTTTCCTGAAGTACACTTGAATTTACGGTGCCGCATCTGGCCCCTAAGTTTTTCTTTCCACTGTCTACGCAATAGGTGCGGTTTCTTCCGCATATGGAAAAACTTGAACCTAGAAGCTGCCACATCTATCTGCACTTCAGAATAATCATCGAGTCCGTGTCCCCCGAACGAGAAATCAATAATGTTTGGAACTCACCCGATACACATCAACACGGCTGAGAGAAAATGTGATTCGCGATCCCAACCTGTATTATGCACAGCAAAGTGTGCCTTACGTTATGCACGTTATTTTGCCATTCGTCTGTTGTCAGAATTACCGGTTACTAACATATTGTGCATGTTCCTTGACTTTTAAATGACTTTTCTTAGCAATGTTGAGGAGTTTTTATAGTGTGCTAGTAATGCTGGATCTTTACCTGTTCTTACCAACAGATACATTTTTTTCATTCCTTTTACAAGTTACTTTAATCCCTCCAGTCATCCACGGCTTTTCACATGCTTGTTCAATGTCCTTTCCGATCAGCGTATGCCCTAAGCTGTTTTCAAATAATGATATGAATTTGTCTTGTAACAGATGAAATTTTATGTAAGTACTTGGTTCATTAGGCAACGACCTTGCCGCAGTGGATACACCGATTCCCGTCAGATCACCGAAGTTAAGAGGTGTCGGGCGTGGCCGGCACTTGGATGGGTGACCGCCACGGGCTGTTGCTATTTTTCGGGGTGCACTCAGCCTCGTGGTGCATATTGAGGAGCTATTCGGCCGAATACTAGCGGCTCATGTCAAAGAAAACCATCGTAACGACCAGGAGAGCGGTGTGCTGACCACACGCCCCTCCTATCCGCATCCTCAGTGAGGACGACGTGGCGGTGTGATGGTCCCGGTGGGCCACTTGTGGCCTGAAGACGGAGTGCTTAAATTTGGTTCATTACAAATTTCATCCGAAGTCATCTCTTGTAAGCTATTCTTAAAAGCATTTCTTGTACGGTCATTAAATATGCAAACTGATTTTCGCTGAGAAGTGTAAATACTTTCAGGCACTATCTTATTTACTGCGACATACCTGTGCACCGTTATCAGACACAGCATTTGTTACTGGGTTAACAGTTATCTCATTGCTTTGAGCTTCATCAAAGATAATATTATAATTTAGGGTCCAACTGTCATTTTCCATACATACAGGAAACTTAATTACTGGTATTAGATTTTACGATATTGTCACTTGGAAGAAGGTTTAATTAGATGAATGACGAACACTAATTTCACTTAACGAAGGTTTATTCAGCACTTGCACATACAAGAGCGCAGAGCGAACTGCCTCTGGCCAGAACACATACAATATATATACAGCTATAAAATATTTCAGTACGCCGGCCGCGGTGGTCTCGCG
The DNA here is from genome assembly GCF_023864345.2 of Schistocerca serialis cubense. Classification (NCBI taxonomy): domain Eukaryota; kingdom Metazoa; phylum Arthropoda; class Insecta; order Orthoptera; family Acrididae; genus Schistocerca; species Schistocerca serialis. The sequence goes on from NC_064640.1 coordinate 469,033,422, forward strand.
GTTCTAGGCGCTCAGTCCGGAACCGCGCGACTGCTACGGTCGCAGGTTCGAATCCTGCCTCGGGCATGGATGTGTGTGATGTCCTTAGGTTAGTTAGGTATAAGTAGCTGTAAGTCTAGGGGACTGATGACCGCAGATGTTAAGTCCCATAGTGCTCAGAGCCATTTGAACCATTTATTCCAGTACAATGATTTTTGACAGTTGTGGATACTTCTAGAATGTAATCGAACCGAATATAGAAATTAAAATTGTGCAGTACAGGTACGTTCTCAACTCACAACCGCCCATGCAACACTTAAGTATCATAACCACTACACTACGGAGCTACTCAGCTTCTTCTGGGACAATATGAAAAGGTTTCCAAATAATTTTTCTTATCAGAATGCTTTAGGGAAACTACATTGAAATCACCACAGAGCATTAACTCCTAGCTCCTGTCTGACAGATAGTATGGTAAGGAATCCAAATTCCCAATGATCAATTTTGGAGGTCCCGATGCAAGTCAATATACTGTTTAATTAAATGTGAACTATATCTTTAACATTAATTCACACACATGCGCTTCTGTGTTCTGAACAGTACCGCACCTATTGGTCACAGTGTTTTTTAACTTGTGTTCTGTCTTAATGCATGCAACAACTCTTCCTTATCCTATATCAGTTCTACATGAGTAAGATGCTAATATGTAATCTTTTATGTTAAACTTCTCTAACCTTGTGGATACGTGGTGCTCATATAGGTGCAGGTTTTCTAGCTTTTCAGAGCTCTCTCAATTTTCTAGACAGACAAGAAGATCTACTTTATTACTCAATCCACGAATATTGTGTTTTTCAAACTAATCTTGTGACAGAGATAAACCTTAGGTGCAACATTACTCATCGCATGAAGTCTGCCTACCATCGGCAAACTAACGGGCTTATTGAAAACCTTGATAAGATCTTGGCCCACATGCTATGAATGTTCGTCAATGTTGAGCGGAGCAACTGGGATGAGGTGCTACCTTTTGGGACGTTTGCCTACAACACCGTCAAACAAGACACTATAGGATTTACCTCCTTTTTCCTGGTGCACGGGCGTGAGGGGACTGCGACGATGGAAACTGTGTTTCCGTAACATCCTGATGACGTGGACGACGACTACATCGTCTAGGTGTTAACCAGAGCTGAGGAAGTTCGGCAGTTAGCTCATCTCCGCACGCTGCAGGCTCAAGAAAACGATCGCCGAAGGTATGAGGCGAGCCACCGCCCTGGTATCTACCAGCCTGGTGACCTCGTCTGGATCTTCACTCTTGTTCTCTCTGAGAAACTCCACAGGCGCTACTTTGGACCTTATAAGATTGTAAGACAGTTGTCTGGTGTTACTTATGATGTTGAAGATTTAGACCCCGACGCACGACGACGAAAGATCAGAGATACGGTCCACGTCCTTCGAATGAAGCCCTATAAGGATCCTGCCACCAAGGGTAAATTCGAAGCTCCAGTGACAGGGAACAAGCGGAAAGTTGTAAGAAGATCACCGCCAGGGCGAGAATCAGTCATCACAAGTCGGAAAATGCAGGACCGATAACTCGTTCCCGGATTAGGACGACGTAATACCGATACGCTGTTACCTGAAGGAGGGAGTAATGTCGTAGAAGAAGTGTAGTAGGACAGCGGTGTGGTGGTAATCATACTAAACTCGTTACTTGGGGGTCCTGAGTTCGCAACTCTCTTGGACTGTAAAATTTTAATTTATGTATTCGGCACGAGTACATTCTAGAAGTATCCACAAATGTCAAGCATCATTGTAGTGCAATGTTCTGTAGCTATATATACACAGTATGTGTTCTTTCCTGAGGCAGTTCGCTCCGCGCTCTTGTATGTGCAAGTGCTGAATATATCTTCGTTAAGAGAAGTTAGTGATCGTCATTCATCTAATTAAACCTTCGCCAAGTGACAATATCGTAAAATCTAATATCAGTAATTAAGTTTCCTATATTTATGGAAAATGACAGTTGGATCCTAAATTATAGTATTATCTTTGATGAAGCTCAAAGTAATGAGATAACCGTTTACCCAGTAACAAAAGCTGTGTCTGATAACGGTGCACAGGTATGTCTCGTAAATAAGATAGTACCTTAACGTATTTACACTTCTCAGTGAAAATCAGTTTGTATATTTAATGACTGTAGAAGGAATGTTTTTAAGAATAGTTTACAAGAGATGACTTGGGATGAAATTTGTAATGAGCCAAATTCAAGCACTCCGTCTTCAGGCCACAAGTGGCCCACCGGGACCATCCGACCGCCATGTCATCCTCACTGAGGATGCGGAAGGAGGGGCGTGTGGTCCGCACACCGCTCTCCTGGTCGTTACGATGGTTTTCTTTGACCTAAGCCGCTAGTATTCGGTCGAGTAGCTCCTCAACATGCATCACGAGGCTGAGTGCACCCCGGAAAATGGCAACAGCGCATGGCGGCCAGGATGTTCACCCATCCAAGTGCCGGCCACTCCCGACATAACTTCGCTGATCTGACGGGAAACAGTGTATCCACTGCGGCAAGGCCGTTGCCTAATGAACCAAATACTCACATAAAATTTAATTTGTTATAGGATAAATTCATATCATTATTTGAAAACAACTTAGGGCATAGGCTAATCAGAAAGGACATTGAACAGCCATGTAAAAAACTGGATGACTGGAGAGGTTAAAGTTAATTGTGAAAGGAATGAAAAAATTCATCTGTTGGTAAGAACAAGTAAAGGTCCAGCAGTAGTAGAACACTACAAGAACTCCTCAACATTGCTAAGAATAGACATTTAAAAGTCAATGAACATGCAGAATATGTTAGTAATCGGTAATTCTGACAACAGAGGAAAGGCAAAATAAATGTAGAGAAACGAGAGATGGTACAACTGACCAAAGGACAAAGTGACATCACTACTGAATTAAATGGAAGGGCTATAAATGAGCCAAAGGTAGCAAATGTTACTATTAATTATTTCTTAAATACTGTAGAAAAATTGGAGCAAACAGTTCTAGAGAAAAGCTACAGCAGTTTGTTAAAAAAGGAACTCACATAACTTTCAATCATACGACTGTAATACCAAGTTCTCCCTCTGAAATTAAGAAAACTATATATTCACTCATAATTATAGTTGTCTGGATTTGATGGTGTTTCTAACCGAGTACAAAAGAACTGATCGTACATTATGAGCCCTGTCTTATCTGAAATATGTAAGTCACCAGTAACTAAAAGTTTTTTTCCAGAGGGATTGAAATATACTTGTGTTGAAAATTTGAATAAGAAAGAAGATATAGTTCTCAATGACTACCAATCCATTTCCCTGTTGACCTAATTTTCAAAAATTATGAGATGGTGGTGTATTCTAGACTAGTAACCCACCTGAGCAACCATAATAATCTCAGTAAATCACAGCTTAGATTTCAGAAGAGTTTCTCTTCTGTTAATGCCGTTTACACTTTCACTAACCAAATTCTAGAAGTATTCAATAACACAGTAGGACTGTTTAGTATATTCAGAGACCTGTCTCACAAGATATTATGACACTGTGGAGCAGTTGTAAGCTGATGTTCAGACTCACAATTGTAATGCATCACTAACACATGGTATTTTACTAGACAGGTTTTACTAGACATGCCAATGTCATGCCTCTCTACAAAAAAGGAAACAGCACAGATGTCAATAGTTACCTGCCAGTATCCTTGCATACTGCATTTTCAAAAATCGCCGAAAAAGCAGTGGTTAGCCATCTCAGAAGTAATGGGATACTTAGTAAATCACACTCCGAATTTCGAAAATGCTGTTCCATTCAGACAGCAATATGCATTTTAACTGCCCACATAATAGAGTCTTTACTAGTAAAATGCCACCAAAAGGAACTTTCTGTGACTTAAGAGGAAAACAGTATTGATAGGAATCAGGGCTACAGTGCTTAGTGTGACCTGGTGATATTAGCCTCTGAAGCGACCCATACCAATGTTGGGCTCGTACCTGCTTTCGTGCGGCATGATTGATCAGCCCCAGTTGAACCGCTCTGTCAGGAAGGTAATTATGGAGTTTGATCAGCTGCGTAGGGCGGCCACTCTGTTAGATATTGGATTGGTTCCTGTCGAAGCTATTGATAGGGAAGATTTCACAAGGCATGACCTACACCTCAATAGGAAAGGGAAGGGTAAACTGGCAGGGTCGTTAGTGAAATCCATAAGGGAGGACACTAGTACTAATGGATGTACCCCTTTTTTAGACTAATATCAGTGTCCAGTGAGAAGTTCAGGCAGGCAGGGGCTAAAGATGTCCAAAACTCAAACATTCTTACAACAGTAAAGTAAATAATAATGTTACGATATTTATCCAAAATAATGGCGGATTAAAGAAAAAAGAAGATTCTCACAAATGTAAAGTAAAAAATAATGTTACCATTTTTCACCAAAATATTCCAGGACTGAAGAATGAAGTAGATGAGCTCCTGGTTTGTTTGGATAACATTGAATCTCGTAATGTAATAGATATACTACCCCAGTCTGAGCATCATATTGTGTCTGATATTGAAAAGGTAAACAACAGTGCTTATAAACTAGCTGCACACATGAGTAGAGAGAATAAGGTGAGAGGAGGAGTTGCCATTTATGTCAAAATTTATCACTGTGTATAATGCTTAGATACAAAAAAGTTTTGTCTAGAGCAACATATAGAAGCATGTGAATGTCAACTTAAACCAAAGGAGGGCTCTTTTATAATTGTAACAGTATATAGGTCCCCTTCAGGAAACTTTCATTTATTCCTGGAAAACTTATATATCTTGGTATCTGTCAGATAAGGGAAAGCAAATTAATATTTGTGGGGACTTCAGTGTTAATTCACTGAAAGAGTGTTATAGGAAAAATGACCGGGAAGTCTTTCTCGTTTCTTTCAATTTGACATCTGTCATTGATTTTCCTACTCGGGTAGTAAAGGACAGCAGCACATTGATTGATAACACTACTTTTACAGACCAAGATAAGTTTAAAAACCTAAAGTCTTGTCCTGTTGAGAATGCCCTTCTGATCATGGTGCTCAGCTAGTTACAGTATATATTATAGCTCCATTCAGTAATTCAAAAACTACCCACCAAAGATGTGCATTCAATTAATGACTCAACAATTAGAATTTTCAGGGAAAATCTTCAGCAGCTAGACTGGGATGAGGTGTGCAAGGAACCCGATGCTAATTAAAAATACAACTTATTTCATTATACTTGTAAGAGAATTTGAAAATTGTTTCCCCAAGAAAGTAATTAAATCAAATTATAAGAAACCATTGAAGAAACATTGTCTTACTAAAGGAATAGAAATATCTTGTAACCACAAAATGGAGCCAGGCGGAGTGGCCGTGCAGTTCTGGGTGCTACAGTCTTCTAAATGTTTTAGCGAAAATAGGATCTAAATGTTCATTAGAAGAAGCCAGGCAGTTAATGGAAGAGGCCTTACCCACACAAAATGATACAATTGAAATTCCACCCACCTCTAATTCTGAAATTAGGGAGATAATAAAATCTCTCAACAATAAAAGCTCATATGGAATTGATGACATTTTCAGATGAAATTATAAAAGTTTGTTCCCATGAGATAAGTGGGATTCTTAGCCACATATGTAATAGCTCTCTGAAGCAACTACCGTGCAATCTCTCTTCTGACTGTCTTATCCACAATTCTCGAAAAAGTAATGTATTGTACAGTAGCTTCACACCTTTCTAAAAATAAAGTCTTAATAAAATGTCAGATTGGTTCCCAGAATGGTTTTTCAACGGTAAATCCTATACATACTATCACTAAAGAAATATTAAATGCTCTGAGTAACCAGAAGTCACCTGTTGAGAATTTTTGTGATCTCTCAAAGGCTTTCGATTGTGTAAATCATGGAATACTTCAAGATAAGCTCAAGTACTGTTGTATGGACGGGACAGCGCTCAAATGGTTTAAATCGTATCTCACTGGAAGAGTGCAGAAAGTTGAAATAAGCAGTTCACATAACATGCAAAAAACTGGTGATTTCTCAATCTGGGGAACTATCAAGAATGGGGTGCTGCAAGGTTCGGTCTTGGGTCCTCTGCTGTTCTTAATATATAATAATGACTTGCCATTCTATATTCTCGAAGATAGAAAGCTGGTACATTTTGCCGATGATACAAGTATAGCTATCACACCCAACAGACAAGAATTAACTCATGAAATTGTAAAGGATGTTGTTCAGAAAATCATCAAGTGGTTCTCTGCAAACGGGCTCTCATTAAACTTTGACAAAACATGGTATATGCAGTTTCACACAGTAAATGAAATGATACCATTAATAAACGTAGACTTCGATCAGAAATCGGTAGTTGAGGTAGAATATTCAAAATCTCTAGGTGTATGCATTGATGAGGGGTTGAACTGGAAAAACACGTTGAAGATAAGCTGAAACGTTTGAATTCAGCTACTTATGCTATTAGGGTCATTACAAATTTTGGCGATATACATCTCAGTAAATTAGCTTACCACGCCTATTTTCATTCTCTGCTTTCGTATGGCATCATATTCAGCGGTAACTCATCATTGAGTAAAAGAGTGTCCATTGCACAAAAGCGTGTAATCAGAATAATTGCTGGAGCTCACCTAAGATCATCCTGCAGACACTTATTTAAAGAGCTGAGGATTTCACTGTAGCCTCACAATATATATCTTCACTTACGAAATCTGTTATTAACAATCTGAACGAATTCAAAAGTCATAGAAGTGTACATGGCTACAACACTAGGAGAAAGGATGATCTTCAGTACTCAAGGTTGAATCTAACTTTGGCTCAGAAGGGGGTAAATTATGCTGCCACAAAAGTTTTTGGTCAGTTACCTAATAACATCAAAAGTCTGACAGACTGCCATATAGCATTTAAAAGGAAATTAAAATAATTTCTGAATGGCAACTCCTTCTACTTATTAGATGAATTTTGGATATAGTAGGTTGGTAATTTCCCCACCCCGCACCAAAAAAAAAAAAAGGAATTAGAAATATTAAGTGTCATGTAACAGTTTGTGTAATGTAATATGTTTTATAGACACCTTTTATTAACATGACACGTTACACATCATTATGAAGTGTCTTATTCATGAACTATGGAACAAGTACTAATCTAATCTAATCTTATCTTAAGCATTTGGTTGTGTGAACCATGGCACTGTGTTATAGAAATTACAGTTCTATGGTATAAATGGAACAGCATAAGCGCGGTTTAAGGCATATCTACCGAACAGGAAGCAGAAAGTTTCTTTATATGGTTTTAGGGATTTAAGGAACTTTGCCACTCCATCTAACTGGGGTGAATTTATATTAGGTGTTCCACAGAATTCGATCATGGATCCCCTTCTATTTTTTATATATATGAAAGATCTCACCTCTTCTCTAAAACAAAATGCTAAACTGACACTGTTTGCTGATGATACAAGAATCATTATTAATCCAGTAAAATAAACTGCAATTGAAAATAATAGGAATAATTTCTTTGGAAAAGATATTAATTGGTCTTCTACGCAAATGGGCTTGTTCTCAAATATTAAAAAAGAAGGGCATCCATTTTCTTCTGCAAAAGTGGTACAGTTCCTCCAGTAAGTATAACACATTAACAGAACTCAGTAGCCCAGTTAGAGCATATTTAGTTTTTGGGTGTACATATAGATGAGAATCTTAATTGGAAAATACATATTTTGGTTCCCCTAAAGCGACTAGGTACAGTCATTTTTTCAATCAGAATAAGTGTCCATTTTCACTGCTCAAAATAAAGTGGTTAGAATAATGTGTGGGGCTCATTGTCGTACATCTTGTAGGCATCTGTTTAAAAAGTTATGAACTCTTACAACAGCCTCACAGTACATTTACCCAGTAATGAAATTTCTTCTCAACTACAGGGGCCAGTTTAAAAGCAAGCGTAACAATTATGATTGCAATACCAGATGAATGAAAAACTTACACTATCCTCTACTGAATCTATCTTCGACAGATAAAGGAGTAAAATAGGCTGCTGTGAAACCTTTAAATAAATTACCAGATGAAATAAAATGTCTGACGGACAGCAGTAATACTTTCAAAAATAAACTGACGTCATATCTGCTTTACAACTCCTTCTGTACCTCAGATGAATTCATGAGTAGGGATAAACAAATCTGTGGGTATAATATATTCATTTTGCGCCATATAAGGGAATGGGGTAGGTAATACAAATTTTTAACTTCAAAAAAAGGGTGCCTTGAATCATGTGTGCACTTCTTATGCACTTGACAAGTTTCACTTCATAATAATTACCGTGAGATTGGTCAATAGAATAGATAACGAACTAACAAATTAAGTAACTTTTACTCAGAAAATCACAATATTCTCCCACATAAACTGAGCTTTTATGAAAATGATGGTGCAGCCACCATTGGATAACGTCACATTTTACCAAAAAAAATTCAGAAGGTTTTACTTAGCAATTCAAGCAATACAATCAGGGACTGGGAAGAAATCACGTAAGTGGTTTCCCCTAAGCTCACTCTTAGGACTGTCATTGTTCATTTTATATGTAAACGATTTTCAATTGTATGCGCAACAGGCAGAATTAGTTCTTTTTGCATATAAAAATAGTATTCTAATCAATGCAAGCATACATACAGCAACAGAGGAAGAAATGTTGTTAAAGGTGTCATTTAAAGGTTTTGTGCCAAAAACCTAGGTCTTCTTTTCAAAAAGTCACAACATATTCAGTTCTGCAATAAAGAAATGCTACACCTATGATAAGCCTAGCACATGGCATGTAATTACTAAATAAGGTGGGAACTCCATGATATCCTCCATAGGTATAGTTCTCGGGTTGATAGCGAAATTCCCTCCTTTTTGAAGAACAGACACTTCGTCTTCTGTCAATTGTCGTTCAGTGAGGTTGACCACTGTGTGTGACATGTCGGGAATCGCCTTGTCGGTCTGCTTTCGGCATCTTTCAAAGTTTTTCTTCTGTCGCTCGGTACAGCGCTCGAGTTCGTTCTGCATGCTCCTGTGAGTGATGCTGTCGATCTTGTCCCAGTCGTCTCGATGCATTCTACTACTTAGTTGATAGAAAATGTCCAGAAGCTCCTGATCCGTTCTTGCCAAGTCTCTCCGTGTTGTATGTATTCGCTCACGAAGAAAAGCTCGTTCCATTCTGTCGTAGATACGATGTGCTTGGGCGGTGGTGAATAGGCGCTTACATCTCAAGAAATTCGGTGTAGCACATTCATCTCGGCACCGTGACAGAAAGGCGAGAGAGGACATCAGTCGCGCTTTCTTCTTCGGTCGTTGGTCAAGGCGTCGGTACAATCGGCAAATCACCTCCCCGTAGAGGCGTAGTACAAAATTGTTAAGGCTTTCGTGGCCACTTGTTGACAAACTGCCAGAAAAGAGGCATGATTAGTACGCTCGTAACGAGAGCAGGACGAATATGCGAGCCGCAACACCTCAAAAGAGAAATGCAACACCTGGAAACTGTCCTGAGGAGCAATGGGTACTACAAAAATTATATTAGAAGTGTAACAGAGCCAAACACTCGGCGAAGTAAGGAACCAGAAGAAGAAATGTCGGGTACGGCCTTTCTGCCATACATTCCCAGAGTGACGGACAGAATCGGCCGTATATTGCGCAAACATGGCGTAAAGACGATCTTCAAACCGACAAGGAAGATGAAAGAGTGCCTTAGATCGGCGAAGGAAAAAAAGAGACCCACTTGCAATGTCGGGAATATACCGTATACCATGCACATGCGGAAAAGTTTGTGTCGGAATGACTGGATGATCCATCAACACCAGGATCAACGAGCATAAGCGACATTGTAGGTTGGGACAGGTGGAGAAATCGGCCGTGGCAGAGCACGCACTTAATGAGACCGACCACGTAATAAAATTCGCCGACAAGGAAGTTCTGGCTGTAGAGAAGTACTATCACACGCGCTTGTTCAGAGAAGCTGTAGAAACACAAAAACACGCGAACAGTTTGAAAAAGAAAGAGGAAAGCCTTAAGGTCAACGGATCCTGGCTTCCCGTACTGCAGCGAACGACCATCGCAGGTAGCAAGAAGAGAACCGCACCGGAAATGACCGCAGAGAACCCCTCGGACGTTGGCGCGCCAGGTACAGGTAGTCTGCGCCCGCGGGCTCGGCTCCTGTTCACCACCGGCAATGGAGGGTGAAGCTTTGACAATGCCAGCCACTCGTGCTGGCGAAACGTCAGAAAAATCATTAGATGAACGTCGGCCGAAGAACCCGAGACAGAAGCCAATAGGCAGTTTGTCAACAAGTGGCCACGAAAGCCTTAACAATTTTGTATAGAAAAGATCGTCTAATTACAAGGACTGAACCCAAAACACTATCAATGTGATTAGATCCCTCCTAGGAACTGACGTCTGGAGAGCGTGGTAAAGTCAAATTCAACACCCACATCACTAACCAGACGCAGTTTTCTCGACGAAATCCAGTACAATGACACGTCGAAGTCTTGCCCAAGGAGAGGGAATTAAATACGACAAGGGACGTACATCCTATAATGAATGTGACAATACGCAATGTGGAACTATACAGAAGTTTGGATCGTGGCACCCCAATATTTGCAATTGCTGGAATGGCATTTAATATATGTAAAACAATCATAGGTGGCTCGCGCTATCGCTGAAATAAATTAAAATTTGAGGTTCTATCACTGGAAAAAATCACTGAAGAGCTTAAGCAAGTAAGGCTTGAATCAATGTATGAAGGACACATGTTGACAGGAAATATCTTAGTGGTTTGTAAATTGGCAGCTGATCTCATAAAAGTAATGGACACCTTGAGTGACTATGTTGAATTACCTGACCTGGGATGTGGTGAAGTAACCATGCAAAGAGCAGGAATGGTACAACTGTGATTTGAGGAACAAGCTATTCGGTCACAGAGGTTGGGAGGTTTTTTGCATCTGTGTGTTGACTGCCATAAAAGACAGACTGAGAATAATTATGGGTAGAAAGAAGAGGATGACGATTCGAGGTCTGAAGAACAATAAATGAAAAGAGAAACTGAGCTTATCATCCACGAACGGGTAAATCTGATTATAAACGTAGGAGCAGAAAACAGATGTACTACGCACAATCCTGCAATGAAAATCGCGATGAATTCGTGGGGAAGACATGCGCAATCGACAACTTCCAGTACGTGTTAATGAGAGCCAAAGAACATTATACATTCTTTGTAAATCTGATCGCTATCCCATTAGCTCACCGAGCAAAAGGGCATCAGAAAATATCGGGAATTTTACGAGAAAGTATCATTGAATATGCAGTGTCTACGTATAGTAGTCCGTTACGAGTCGTTGAGAAGGTGGATTGGTCAACTTAGTACTGGATTCCAGACAAATCAATACAATAATAACTTAGTAAATAGAACTGTTACAGAGGTTCCATAGATTAAGGATTTTTCGTCAATAGACCTTTAGTAAACTTTCTGGCAACATGAGTTACACCTATCCTGAAGCACATAGCGTCATAATCTCACTCCATAGCTAGAAATTTCGCCGGTTACCCTTTGGCATTGAAAAATCATGCAGTACATGTCAGCCTGGAAAACTAATTTTTCGGCACAATAGAAGTAGAGCTTTTGGAACACATACTTTGCACCGGCAGATATGATCACACCTACCCCAGAGAAATTACAACCGGCTACCCAGTTTCCTACGCCTCAGACTCGAAAGAGTTGCTTGATGTCGTCAACTTTTGCAAGAAATTAATACACTCGTTAGCAGCGCTAAGACTCTATGCAGTGACAGGAAAACAGACGCAATGGATTTGGGATGAACCAGCTGAGAATTAGTCCCAGGCACAGTCAGGGGCACTAATAAATGCACCAGTATTAGCACATCCTGACCTGTAGGCTGATTTTTACTTTATGAGGTAGAGTACTGATGAAAAGTGAGAAATATTCTCCCATGACCAAGCTCACGGCCTTAGACGTGTTTGGCAGTTTCAAAACCTCAAGTACTCCTTGTTTGGATAAAAGATGAGGCTATCAACATATTAGAATTCCTTTTCACAGCCAGACTGACCTGTAATATGTTAACCCATTGGGTAGCCTATTTGCAGGAATTTGATTTCTCTATTATATATCTGTCATTAGAAACGAGTATTGTTGCAACTGCACTGTCATATTCGCGAGAAGAGACGACACACAAAGTGTTAGAGATAACCTAAACTCACCTTTTCAGCCTGTTCTATATAAGGAATGGGGTCTTTGGAACCTGCTTAACGGTAACTCTGCAAGACATAGCTATAGAAAAGGAGAAGACATCGCACTGCAACGACTGAATGATAGATAGCGAGACATGGAAGAAATTTCTGTTTGGCTGTTCTGCCTGCTACGAAAGGGAATCTTGTTTCACAGGTGGAGTCCAAGTAATTCACTGGACGGCATTGCTTACCAAAGAATGGTTCAAATGGCTGTAAGCACTATGGGACTTCACTTCTAATGTCATCCGTCCCCTAGAACTTAGAACTACTTAAACCTAACTAACATAAGTACATCACACACCCCCATGCTAGAGGCAGGATTCGAACCTGCGACCGTAGCGGTCGCTCGGTTCCAGACTGTAGCGCCTCGAACCGCACGGCCACCCCGGCCGGCTTCGCAACCACAAACACAGCTGTTGCTGCCTGTATGAGTGTCAAGGGAACATTGACATATAGGACTCAGGAGGAAGATTAATATGAGCCGCTAACGTCCCTCAAGTTCTAACATTAATATCTAGGTCAGTTTTAACAGGTAAAGCAGGTTACAGGGGCACTGTAAGTGCGACATTGCTTTTAAAACGTTTTCCTTTTACCCAAGCATTACGTAACTTACATTACAGACAGCCTTTTTATTTACTTCACAGCCTGTTCAGTGATTGAGATAGCCGGCCGGAGTGGCCGGGCGGTTATAGGCGCTTTAGTCTGGAACCGTGTGACCGCTGCGGTCACAGGTTCGAATCCTGTCTCGGGCATGGATGTATGTGACGTCCTTAGGTTAATTAGGTTTAAATAGTTCTAAGTTCTAGGGGACTGATGACCTCAGAAATTAAGTCCCATAGTGCTCAGAGCCATTTGAACCATTTGAACTGATGACCTCAGCTGTTAAGTCCCATAGTGCTCAGAGCCATTTGAACCAGTGATTAAGATATGGAAGGAAAGGCTGATAGATGATGGAGAAACTACAACATTAACAAGGAAAATGATTTCATTATGACAATCGGCCAGTTTTGTTAGATAAACATTCAATACACTTATTTATATAATTAAATACTGAAACAGAAGTATACCAAGATGAGTAGTTTCACAGATTATAAGGAATTTCCCTGCGCCTATCGAGGAAGCAATAAATACACACACACAACATTTTGTTGACCATGCCATGCGTACAGCAAAGACTCCCGCAACGACGAAACCCATAAACATGAAAGCTCTGCACGAAGCGACACAGCTGTGTCCGCTACCTCCTGCCATCGGGTATTGTCCTATTCCCAGAAGTGCTCGTCGACTGATGACGTCAGTCGTCAATCGATGGTGCCGCTCGCGGTCGACTGGAATAGACGCAATACACATAACATGAAAAACAAGTGCAGACGAATGCAAAATGCAGTCTACAGGCTGTGTGTTATAAATTTATGCAGTCTTCAGTCATAAACACTTCTTTATTTAGGGCCTACACACATTGTAACTTGAGACCAGTGGCTGCTTATTCAGAGCGTCGTCTGTTAATGAAAAATATCTATGTCATTAAATTTATTTTGTGAGTTATAAGGTACTTTAAATTTGTCAAAATTTGTAGTTTAAAATAGATACAGCCAATATCTAGAGCCCCAGTTCCTTGCTTCTTTTAGAATACAATACAATACATAAACTGTCACACACTTCCTATTAATATCATTTTACAATTAAGTATTTCAACTTTCTAGTAATCGGCTACGAAAATAGTATTACCATCCGTTGGGGGCACTACCTTCGCCCTGTGACCAGAACAAAGGTACAAGCAGGAAGGTGTTGCAGAAACCTTTTCGCACGCAAGTCATAAAATGTTCTCGAAGAGGGTTGATCGATGAGACGACAGAGCCACGTGCGTCTTCTGTCCATATCAGGCAACAATATTTACCGGTGGACAAACTTATTAGGCTTGTTCGTTTCTTTCTTTTCCATCGAAAAAGTGATAACATACTCGCAAAGAACTGAACGCCATAACTAATAACGATTGTGTGCTTCACATACTAATGAAGAAAGATTTTACAAACGAAAGGGTGACAGTAACGAATGTCGGCTATAAACACAAAACGTTCTACAGCACACAGAATTCGGAAACTAGGATAACGTTCGAAAGACCGGAAAATATTGTTACGACAGCTTGTATCACACATACACAAACTGAAAACCCCAAACCTTCGAAAAGAAGTCACTGACATAACGCAAGGTGGTCCCGAAATCTGTTCAGCTTCCATAACAGGAGCAGTGTGGCGACAATATACACTCGACAGCAAAGAAAGTGGGTCACGCCTGAATTCCAACGTGTAGGCTGCACCGGAATGTATGCAAGCAACATAGCATATCTGTGTTGCACATCGTCGCAACCCTCCACAGTACAGTCGTTGTAAGATACTTAATGGGTACCACTAGAGACTACTATAGAACACCGGTCTTTACGACAGTCCATCCAGATAAAAAGTAACATTACGATAGTACAGAAGAGATCAGACAGTCCTTAATGTTTGTAAACTAAACTTAATTACAATAATTGATATTTCATACGTTATGGGACAGCTAATTTTGTCTCATAAATCGTTCGGTAATCCTTGGCCACAGTTAAATATTTGAAACAGTATATGGATATATAAAGTTGCATGGCAATTGGAAACAAGTTCTTTGCTGTCTAAAAGGATTACTCAACACATGCTGAACGTCGTTCAACGTTCAACAGGGAGTGGTTTCGCATCAACTTTATGTAATACTAAACAGTTAAAAGAAAACGTGATTAACGGCGGCAAGCACTCTACGGAAATCCCAACATTAACAGCGAATCACAAGTAATATCTTTGTTCACATTACTCATCGACAGTTACTTATACACAGAGTTGTACTTTAAATGACATGACCAACGTCTTCGTTCTGGATCCGGATGCAAACCTAGAACGTATGGCCATTGTTAACCAAGCAAAGCTTTGTGCCTTATCGAGACACGATACAAGGCAGAAAGAGACGTGAAATATTGAAGTTTGCACCAGTATCAGTTATCAATTCTCAACTTGAACGTAAGTGACGATTATGTTTGTACCAAACCAGGAACCCTAACATGACAATTGCCGTCTTGGTAATTAACCTCGAAAGACGTTGTATATTGTTGCATTGTCAAGGAACAAAGGATGCATATGTTTACAATTGAAGTGCTATCATGTAATGCTGGTGACAAGGATGCGAAAACAGCACTTAATCGGATTGTTGAATAAGTTCGTAAAATCAGAATGTAGATATCACAGTTTGTCACCAGTAGTGAGGTTGGAACCTTAAATGACGACTGAAGTTGTATTGCCCTACCGGGATTCGAAGCCGGCGCCTACCGCCATCCTTGACTAACCAGGAACAGAACGAGAAATATCCATTGTTGGTCCACCAATAGCGAGATGTGCGCCCGTTTAACTAGAAATGGCTGTGAAGACACGTTTATAATGAAATAGTTGTTCAGTAGTAGCTAGGATTAGCATGTTTATTAACAAACCTTAAGGCCTTTCTCATCTCTACTAACGTGTTGCCTAACATCTGCGATATCATTGTGTTAATTTACAAGTGGATTGAATGCCGTAAAGAGCAATGTTCTCTTGTAGTTGTGTATCATTGAGATGTAAATGAAGTGCCTCAGCAGAAAGTAATTTCCGTCGTGCAGCACGTATTGTTTCAGAGACGCTGATTACATGTTATAAGAGCAGAAATCGTGTATTATATACTATTATTTGGAGAAGCTGCCACTAAATCTGTTTACTTTTACATTCCGCTTAGTTGTCGTGGTTGAACACACGTTTGTTAAGGCTACATCTAATGCATAGCGATTACAAGAAGGAATAGTTTCCTGCGTCATGCTATTGCTAACTAGGTGAAATATTTTGTGGTAGCAATGTTTAAAATGAATGTATTTGTGAACGTATTGTTCGTCAAATATTTGAATGAATCGTCAACTCTAGGTGTGCCTGCACATGTTATAGCATAATAGCTGTAGCAGCGTTAGTTTATACTACAGACTTGGGTAGGTTAGGTATAACTTTTGATCCTTCGTGGGGTGATCGTGGCCTGGCGGCCCGGGTCTGTACTAGCAGCTGGACGCGAGCTACGGGCCAGCCAGGCTGGCCGAGGCGAGACGGAAGTGAGCGAGTTGGCGATGGCGTTGGTGGGCCAACATCACGGGACGACGCAGCACGGCTGCGCCGCATGCCTCTGCCTCTGCCGCTCCAATTGACGTAATTATGTTTACCTCCTCTCCTGGCATCAGTATAAGAGCGGCAATCAGAAATACACATCAGGCTGTCTGCCGTAGAGGTCTATTCAGTATAGAGTCGTCGCTCTCATTGAAGAAGGATGATGGTCCGTCAGAGAAGCTGGCAGACGGTATGGCGTACCACATACCATTGCAACGAGATGGTGGAGGATCTGCCTTGAATGAGGCACCACCAACAGGGCTCCTGGCTCAGCCAGGATGAGAGTGAGCTCACAGCAGGAAGACAGGCATCTAGTGTCTAGGAGCAGAGAAAATCCCTTTCTGATCGCGAAGCAGTTGCGTCGGCAGACCAACATTACCGGTTCCAGTGACACGATTCGCCGAAGGCTGAGGGACGCTGGACCTCATGCGCGTAGATCCGCCGTGAAACAAGAGCTCAGCGAAGACAACGTTTTATACCGGCTAGCATCTGCGGAGCTTCATCTGAGGACGTCGTGGGACAACGTTATTTTCACTGATGAGAAGCTGTTTTCCACCAGTAACGTTGGATCCACGAATCGTTTACAGGCCGCAAGGGACTCGCCATCGACGCGAATATGTAACCACGACGAGAAGAAGTGGCCGGCTATCTGCTACCTGCTGGGGTTGGAATTCTGCGAGAAGGGCGGGAATTCTTCACAGGATAGAAGGAACTCTGGGCAGCGTTCAGTATGCCTACATATTGGAATATGTGATGCTTCCGTCAGTGCGAATGCTGTACGCAGAAGGGGACGTCGCATTGCAACAGGACCATTGCCCCTTTCATAAGTCTGCATTTGTTCAGCAGCGACTCTCCACGATTGGAGTCTACGTCATGGACTGGCCGCCAAGGGCGGCTTATATGAACCCCGTGGAAAACATATGGGCTGAGGTCGCCAGAACATTAACAGAGAACTGACCACGAAACTAACCACCTATTGCAGACGCTCTTTGGGACTGCGTCCTGGAAGCTTGGAAGGACGTTGCTTCTTCAGGCTGCCACGTCCGACGGCTTGTACATTCTATGCCAAGACGAATGACAGAGGTACAAAATAATGAAGGACGCTGGATAAAATATTAGAGTTCTTAAAAAGTTTTGTTATGTCTTCTTTTTCGTGATTTTTCCTCATTCGGAGCTATTGGAAGATCGCGTGGCAACAGAAAAGGTACAATGTGGGTAAGTTTTCCATTAAGTTGCCTTTTTAATTCAAGTGGGCTTCTTTTGAATATACATTTTGTTAAATATTCTATTTTGATTTCATTTATACTGTGTCTAGATATTTACAAACTAATCTGAGTAGATGGACTCTGTCGTAGTAGTTTTTGTTATTTCAAATACATATCACTCTTCCCCTCCATCCAAGAATACAGCGTCCGTCCTCCACCCAAACGCAAACGATTTCATATTACGTTTACTCGTTGTTAGTATCTCCTCTATTCTCTCTTACACTCTCTCTGTCTGACACTATCGCCGCAACTGCCCTTGTATTCCATTCCCCCAAAACTTTATAAACAAATCTAGCGGTTTCCATTGACGCTACGTTTCTCTTTTAATTGCTGCTGTCTTTACTATCTATGATTCCTCTCAACACCTATGAAACCGTATTCTTTTATCTCCCCTTCCCTATAACCTATTCTTCGTACTGAAAACAGTCCTTCCTTATCTCTCGGTCCTAGGATAAATCGAACTGCGGCACACATCTAAGTAAGCAATACTTTGCAAGCAGTTCACTCATATATTTTGCACTTCTGCACTTCTGTCCATTCCCAGATCCCGCCCTTCTTCCTGTTACCCGTCCCATGACATCTGCATCTACATCTAAATAAATACTCTGCAATTCATAATGTAGTGTTTGGCGGGGTGTTCTGTGGTCTGGTGGATTAATCTTGTATTGATGTGTAAAACGTGTAGGTTCACATCTCACGTCAGGCGTAGATTTTTGACACACTCAAGTAACTCTCCTTCACCCCTAGTAAGGCCTGGTGCCGAACGCCAGTAAGCTCCTAGTTTAATATCCGCAGTAAAGATAACATCCCTTTGCGGCCGATTGGGACAAAGCGGCATTCGTTTGAGCTTTAATAGATTGGAAAACCCCGGAAGGCAGAGACTCTGTCACCAGCAAGCCATCGTAAACTAGAAAACGTATTTCATCTAATGAACCAATGGCCATGTAAGTTCAGAAGGTTCTTACTTTATTTGAAACTGAGACGTTGAAAATTGTGGTGCTGGACTGGGATTCGAATTCGCTTTCACTGTGTTCCCCAAGACAGCAAACTCTTCTAGGCCTCCCTGAAAGGCACCTATCTGGTTTCGAATCCTTATCAGCATGAAATATCCATTATTTCATCTCATTTCATTTCATCACCACTCCGAACTACTAGTGAAAAATAGTGGCATTTTCAACGTCTCTTCGTGCGTTGTCAGCTGTAACGTGTTCGTCTCAACTCACAGACACATAATGCGCTCTTTATCACAACATTACAAGATCAAACGTTTCCTTACATCTTTTCAAGTTCAAACAATCCTCTCCATCCTACTGGCGACAATGGATTTGGGTTTGACATTGTGTTCTTTGTGTTCACCAATGACGATATGTTGTGGATTCAGCTTCTGGCCAGCACAGTATTTTCCATCACATCACTAAAAGTACTAACATGCCACTCCTACCTATTGCTGGAAAAGAATTTGATATGTTCATTTAAGAAAACAACATCTCGCTGTTGGTGAAAACGTTTGATATTTACCTTCTGATTTTACGAACTTCGTTAACAATTTGATTAGATGCTGGGTTCGCATCCCTGTCATAAGCTTTACATGATGGCATTTCAATTTTAAACATGTGCATACCTTGTTCCTTGTGAATGACACCATATTAAACGTTGTTGGGGGTAGTTCCCAGGAAGGTAACTGTTATGACAGGATTCCCAGTTGAGTACAAACGCCCGCATCTCGTGGTCGTGCGGTAGCGTCCTCGCTTCCCACGCCCGGGTTCCCCGGTTCGATTCCCGGCGGGGTCAGGGATTTTCTCTGCCTCGTGATGGCTGGGTGTTGTGTGCTGTCCTTAGGTTAGTTAGGTTTAAGTAGTTCTAAGTTCTAGGGGACTTATGGCCACAGCAGTTGAGTCCCATAGTGCTCAGAGCCATTTGAACCATTTGAGTACAAACATTTTCGTAATTTTTTTCAGGATCAGAATTGATAACTGATACTGGTGCAAACTTCTACACTTCACGTCTCTTTATGCCTAGTTATCGGATCTCAATAAGGCACAAACAAAGCTTAGCTTGGTTAGCAATGGCTATATGTGCTTGGTTTGAATCCAGGTCCAGAACGACGACGTTGGTCATGTAATTTCAAGTTCAAATTTGTGTACACGCAACTGCTGATGTGATACTAGAACAATGATATTACTGGTGATTCGCTGTTAATGTTGAGATATCCGTAGAGTGATTGTTGCCGTCAATTGCGTTTTCTTACTGGTTCGTCCAATATCCAGTTTCCAGAGCCACTCGTCGTTGAGTGATGTTCAGCACGTGGCCGGAAAACCTTTTCGAGAGCGAAAAACTTTTTTCCAATCGCTGTACAGCTTTGTAACTCCATATATTGTCTCAAGTATTTAATCTTGCCTAAGGATTACTGTACTATATATGCAAAATAATCCGTTTTCTCAGAACTTCTGGAATGTCACTTGTTGTAATGAAGGTTGGTTTATGGGTGTTATGGGGTGTCCCATCGTTAAGAACGTGTTTTCTAATATGTTTTGTATGACGATATTAGTTGACGCTTAGACTGACTGCCCTAAAGACCTTTGGTCTCTTGTAGTCTCTTACGGTACCCATTGCGTGTAGTCGAACGACTGTACCCCATAGGGTTTTGTTGTTTAGAGGACCTGCCACACAGCTACCTTATGTTGGTTGTATTCGGCAGTAACCCACTTTTTTTGCTGTCGACCGTACCATCAGGCGTTCTTTGATATGTTTCATAATAATATGTTGAATAAAGCAGAGCGCCTTACAGTTCTGCACATTGCTCACGTCAGGTGGACGAATGGATTCAAGGAAGTTGTTTCATAATGACACCTAATAACTTTGATTCGTTTTAGTGGGTTCACGGAGGAAGAAATTTTGGATAGAATACGTCGTCTTGGAACAAATAATGGCAATCGATTAGCTCTTACCGAGTTTCGCTGATGCTGTACTTGACCTCATGAACTGTTACAATCCTTCACCATTTGAATTCATTCAGATCTCACTATTGATTCATCCTGTAAAAATATAACACAAGGTCTATGGTGCTGACACACTGTTTGCGCTTCATATCCACTGATAAGCTTAGTTTCGGAGACCTCTGAAGGCCTTAGTGTTTTTAGAGCCGCAACTGTAAATCATTTTTGGTATCTTTCGTTTATTTATTAGATACTCTGTCATGTAGCTTTGCACTATATAGGATACCAGAAGCCGTTATTTGTGTGATTCAGCAACAAGTGTGAAAGCTATATGACTTGTTATACTCTCGAATCATGACCAGTGAAGTGCAATATCTCCCAGCCTGGCAACAAACTTTCTTACTATTCAACACAAAATGCACATTTATATGGCTAGTGTTTACTCCTCTCTTAAATTGGTATTTAGAACTTTAGTCTCTCCATCAATGGAGACATGTTTGTAGAAGGTGCACACTTGTTCCTCAGATTTGTTTACGCACATAACGTTTAAACTATGCAACATCGCACACTTAACACTTATCACATTACATAGTACACACGTTTCTGATTCACACTATAACCATCCACAGCTGTCTCAAGTTTCTTCGGGATTCATGCTGTCTGACGGATGAAACTTTTTCTGACTCCCTGAAGTATTTTGAACGGCTGTGCTGATGATGCCACATATGTTTCGAAATGTCGGTCATGCATCTCTCATGTCTTTTCTGTTATCAGGCAACAGCTACGATATTCCATGAAGATTAGGGACTTCAATCCGATAACGATGACTTCTTGCCAAGATATAGCAGCTGACAACAATTCAGCCATCTTAAGGTGAGTGTTTTGCACTGGAGACTGTGCAAGGAAAACGATGTTGACAGCTCTCTCAAACTAATATGATCCGATGCAGTCTATATTTTTTCCAGCTAGGTTGTTGGGGGGCAGTAGTACAGCTATAGACAACATATTTATTTATTCTTCACTACTGGATGGGCATTATGTTAGTAAAAGGGTAATAGGCGTTTCAAACAATGATGAACAAATTTTAATACTAAAAGGCTTTTGTACCCAAAATTATCTCACACATATATACATACAAACTATGTAGGGAAGTTAATCCAACGGCAATAGAGAATTTTTTATACCTCATTAAGGAACAAGAGTTGCGGGAGGTTTACAGTCCCAATAACATAGATGACAAATCTAATGCTTCCCTTAACACATTTCTTTATCTCTCTGAGAGTTGCTTTCCATTAGAACATTCAAAACGCGCTACTAAAAGTAAAAGGCAGCTTGGGGATAAGGATATCATGTAGAAAAGACTGTAATTATATCAAAATGTTTGAGGAAGTTAAGATCAAGCTACAGTAGTCCAATACAAACAGTGTTGTAAGTTGCTTAAAAACGTTGTTATGAAAGCAAAGAGTATGTGGTACGCAAATAGAATATAAAATTAAAACCATGCGGTCAGTTGTGAAGGAAATGTCTGGTCAGCAGCACAAAGTCGACGATATAAAGTCAGTTTGTAGTAAAAACATTTCTGTTACTGATAAGTCAGACACATGTACAGTATTTAACAATCACTTTCTGAGGTTTTCTGGTGAATTAAACAAAAACGTAGTTCGTACAGGGCAATACCATTCCGAGACTGATGTCTGAAATACTCCTCTGTGATACTTATGATGGGGAGATTGAGTCAACAATTAAATCACTGAAAACTAAGGACTCTCATGGATATGATGGAGTGCCTAGCATAATATGAAAGTACTGTGCTGCACATATTAGCCTTGTACTTAGCCATATTTGTAATATTTCCTTTAAGAATGGTTAGTTTCCTGAACGATGAAAGTACTCAGTAGTGAAGCTGCATTATAAAAATGGAGAAAGGAATAATGTGTACAGTTTTAGACCTGTTTCAATCTCATCAGTGTATGCTAAAGTTATTGAAAAAGCTGTGTACGTGAGGACAATTGATCATTTTATGCTACATAATTTGCTATCAGATGTACAGTTCAGCTTTAGAAGTCGTTTAATAACCGAAAATACTCTATTCCCTTCTCTCAGTGGCATACTGGATGGATTAAACAAAAGGTTCTGAACGATAGGCATATTTTTTGATTTAACTAAGACGTTTCATTCTATTGATCACAAAACACGGCTCCAGATGATAGACCATTACAGAATACGGGGAGTGGCTCACAATTGGTTCATCTGTTATTTTAACAGCTGACAGCAAAAGGTCATTATCCACAGTGTTGAGAATGGCTCTGATGTCGGATCTGAGTGGAGTACAGTCAAATGAGATTGCCCCAGGGTTCAGTGTTGGGGCCACTCCTGTTTCTTATTTATATAAATGATATGCGCTCTAGTATTACAGACAATTCTAAAATATTTCTGTTTACTGATGTAACTAGCTTCATAGTAAATGATGTTGTGTGCAACACTGGCTCTGTCTCAAATAGTGCAGTTCATGACATAAGTTTGGGGCTAGTAGAAAATAAACTAACCCTAAATCACAGTAAGACTCAGTTTTTACAGTTTTTAACACACAATTCAACAAAATCTGACGTTTTAAGTTCACAGAATGGGCGTATGATTAGTGAAACTGAAAAGTTAAAATTTCTATGCGTGGAGGTATATAGAAAACTGTCGTAGAAAGGATGCATAATGAGGTTTTACGTACGCGCTCTATCGGAATGCGCATTCAGACATCTGCGTTAATAAAACTAAATGGCGCTAGATGTGTCATTGGCCATAAAATATTTCCTTTCTGAAGAAATTAAAGAAATGACTGGGTCCCACATCTTATGTAGTTGAAAGCCGCCATCACGGTTAAGCCTTAATCCAAAACACCAGTCTCTCACATCCATCGTTCATTTTAAAATCGAGTGTGGTAGCACTGAATTAAATTATGACCTCCCTTCACAATTATCTCCATCTTAATGCCTACCACATGTGAAGCAATATTCAACAGTCTGTTTGGTTTTATCAGTCTAGTGCTAAAATATGTGATTTAGAGCTGAGCTTGAAATGGGATGCGAGTAATATCTCATGTTTCGCATTACGTGTAATAAATAAGTACGTCCTACAGATCACATTATTCTAATTATCACATTTTCCTTAATTGCTGTTTCAGATTTTCGTATTTGATAGCGTTTTATTATATAAGGGAATTTGTTATTTTTCAGCTATAGTATGAAGCGACCTCCTAAGAAGAGGACGTTGTGTGCAGCACATCCAAATCTTGAAGCTTGATGGCTAGAGCAGTTACGTGTTATGTTTGAAGAGGAAAACACGAACGATTAACAGATTTTTGACTATTCTGATGCTGGTCGAAATTTTGCGTTAGCTATACTAATGGAGAAAAGAAGATCCTGGTGCGATCTGCATACCACATAATTCCTCACAGCAAATAAAGTCCCTTTATGGCAAAAATAATTTCGAATGGGAGCGTTTCGCCTGGTGCGATCTGCATCCCAGATAATTCCTCACAGCAAATACAGTCCCTTTATGGCAAAAATAATTTCGAATGGGAGCGTTTCAGTTAAGAGGAGAAATGCCTGGACCAACAGACAAAAATAGAATTTTGGGTCGATGGCGTACCAAAACTCAATCATGGGAGATTTTATGACGTGTATGAGGCGGTGTGGGTCCTAGGAAAGGAAACCGGCATACGAGTGCACCAAACATGGCCATCCAATTTACGGGGTATATGTGTGCTTCCACTATGCAAAAGCGTTGTATTTTATATTTTCAGTTCATATAATGAATAACTTCTTTCATATTTTCTGCAATCTTTCATTTGCATTATGAATATCAGGGCTTGAGTAACAATGTTAACAATCATCTAAGGAGTGATACAACATGAACACAAATTATCGGGGTATTTCGTGTTCCTTTTAAATAATGTAAACAACGAAGTCCTTGTACACATTGAATAGTATTAAATTTACTTATAATATGAAGTACCTGACTGTTTTCTTTATTTTTTTCAGTTACTGTGGAGTTACATGATTAAAAAAAAATTACGTGGTCTAAGAGACCACATGTTTCTAGTTACACACATCTGAGAGAGATGTCAGTTTAAGGGTCAATAAGACCTTTTGCTAAAAATATCTCCTCCGATTCATTATTAAGTGAATCCCCGAAGGATCTCTCCAAGACCAAGATTTATGTGACACAGTAATCCACGGAATGTTTTGTGGAGATACAGTGCTGGGTAATGGTTGAGTAACTTTCCTGTGGAAAGCTATTGTCGCGATCATGCTCAACGCAACTAGGCAGAATCTTAAGGAAACTTCATGTCAAACAAATTCCGCCCACCAACAAAGACTTATTTTATTATCGGTTCAGTAAAGGACGATCTGGGATTGTAGAAGGCTGGAATCTACAGACTACTGTCTCACTGTGGCCAAACCTTCATTGGTCATACGACGCAAACAGTCCGTCAAAGATGCGTTGAACATGATCGCCACACTCGCCTGTCGTAGCCCAGTAAGTCAGCTGTAGCCGGACATCGTGTCTCCACAGGACATGCGATGTATTATTCTGCCATAGAAATCTTGGCCTCGACGAAGTACGTCTAGGATTCAATAATAAAGGAATTGATGGAAATGCAATTAGCACAAGGTGTTATTATTCGTCACGGCGGCTTTCACCTGAATAAGGCGTGGGGGCATTCCAACAGAGAGCGTGTATGTAGTATCTTATTACGCATCCGCCTGAACGCCACAGATGGAGCAATAAGCGTAGAGGACTTCGAAACTCAACCGAAGTCCCTCACGTGGCGTCTGCCTTTATCCATGCGTCTTCGTGCCAATTTTTTGGTGTAAGTGTAGTGATATGAAGAAGCAATTTCCAGTGCAAATCACTCACCTCAAGATGGCTGAACGGTTGTCAGCCGATTTATCGTGGCAAGAAGTCAATGTTATCCAGCTGCAACCCCGAATGGAATGTTCTTTACGCCGGAGAAGTTTCTAAAATCTCAGGAGAGAGGGTATTTATTGGCGGACTGCTCATTTTTTCGATTACACTCCTGTACTGGGGACCAGTCGGGAACACTAGCGCATCCGTCTGCACATCTCGTGTAACGAATTGCTACAAAGAATGCGGTCACTGTCGCTACAAGTAATTACCCAGATGTCATTTAGACGTGTGGCTACGTAAGGCGTCGCTGTGTGAAAACTATGTAAACTAGCATATCAGTGTGCTATTTGTAGCATTACCAGGTCGTAGGTTCGAACGGAGTTACACGGTAGAGGAAAAAGGGGAGGCGGGTTGCCGAGACAAAAACTATGCTTGCAAATACAACTGCCTCCCGTAGTGAGTAGCTAATGTTATGGTAGTGTGGGACAGGAGCATCTCCAAGGCGCACGAGGAAACGGTGCAAAAACATCTACTTTTATATAGGGAAAATTGAAGTAGTTATTATAAATACTGTTGGAAATTATTATTAACTAGCTGTGCATATAATCTCATAGTTGAACTGTTGGTACAGAAGTTTCTGTAAATCCTTAAACTGAAAGGTGGATACCAGCTACGGTTCTATTACAGGGAGGGCTAAATGAGAACGGCCACAAGGACTCTCCTATATGAAACAGACCATAGAAGGGAAAACTGTGCATCCTGGGAAGTACATGGATTAGTTTCCACAGCTAGAATTAAAATGTGCGTGCACACTTTAACAGCCATGCACATATTGTTCATGACATATGTTAAAACAACTACGTCTCGATTCGTCGTATCTGAGACGTCCATTCACGTTGATGATCGTCAGAATGGTAGGGAATGTAGAAGCATCGCGTTATTGAACTACTACTAAAATGTGCATTTTGTGAACAGTCGTCACACCAGCTATAAAAGTGAAACTGTAAGTACGCAGCCAGTCGGCCGTTATCGTGGAAGTATTCTCGATTTCATGATTTAATATTTCATACATCTATATGTTATCACGTTTCCGCCGTCGGAGGCGGTATAAAGCATCTTTTGATGCTTAGTTATAGTGAAACTTCTATACCTCGTCTTAAGTGACATTTTTAGGAGTTGAGTTGATTATTACCCACAGATTCCAGTGAGAGAACTGTCGATCATGGAAACGATACTGGCGCTCACCCGTATTTTTACTTTATTAAGGGTCCGTTTAGGGGCAAAATGTGGCCACTCTTTTCCCCTTCGTTTTCACCAACTCCTGTTTGTGATTCACTAAAATCACGAATTTGGCCATAATGGACTCTTCAGTTATATCTATAGCATAGGACGTATTATGTTTTCAGAAGTTTACACTGAAATATTGTAACTCTACACTTTCGTCTTACTTTTTTGAGCCCAGAAGAAAGAGAAATTTTATAAGATACCTACCGAGGGGAGAGATGCTACAATAATTTTTATACATTAGCGCAGATCATCTTAAGATTTGGATTTCTCAAACGAGTATTATCTTGAAACAGAAATCTTCCATGTTTTAGCTCGAAAGGATTCATGATCAACGTTTTCCCGTAATGATGGGTTTTAAATTGTTCAAAAAACGATGCTTTTTATTTGTTTGTAGAGGCACTGTCTGATCAAAAGTATTCTGACACCTGTTCGCAGCCGACCGGGTCGGTCTAGCGGTTCTAGACGCTACATCCTGGAACCGCGCGACCGCTAAGGTCGCAGGTTCGAATCCTGCCTCGGGCATGGTTGTGTGTGATGTCCTTAGGTTAGTTAGGTTTAAGTAGTTCTAAGTTCTAGGGGACTGATGACCTCAGAAGTTAAGTCCCATAGTGCTCAGAGCCATTTGAACCATTGTGAACCTGTTCGCAGAAATGAATGTGGGATGTGCCGTACCTTCACTTTTATTATAGCTTGAACTATGCCAAGGACACCTTCAATGAGGGTCTCGGTGTATGTGCAGGAATTACATTACATTCTTCCTCAAGAGACGAAACCAAAGAAGGTAGGGATTTGGACGTAAGATGTGTAGCGAAATCGACGTTCTACCTCATCCGAAGGTGTTCCTTTGGTATCAGGTCAGGACTCCGGCCAGACCAGTACATTTCAGAAATGTAATTGTCCACAAACCGTCGCTCCATAAATGCTGCTTCATGGCAGAGTGTATTGTCATGCTGACTCTGTTACCGTCTTCGAACTCTCCCCTACTGTATGCAGTACACAATGCTTCAAAATGTGCTCAAGTCCTCTCAAATTTAGAATTCTCTTAAGCTTAATAAGGAAACCACACACCAATCACGAAAAAAACTCTATACCGTAACAACACCTCCTCTGCGCTTCACTGTCGGCTACACATGATGCCAGGCAGCATTCTCTAGTCATTCGTCACACCCAAAGACTTCCATCGGATTGCCATTAGTCATAGCTTGATTTAGCACTCCAAATCATTCGCTTCCATTCATCCAATTTCCAGTGGCGTCGCTCATTACATGACTTCAAGCAACCCTTAGCATTGACTTCAGAAATAAGTGACCTACGAGGAACTGCTCGATCACTGTAGCTGGACTGCTGGTATAACTTTGCCATTCCCGAATAATTTCTTCGGTTGAGTTAATATAATGTTTTACAACCACTTCTCGCAGTGCTGGGCAGTCCCTGCCTGGTTTTGGTTTAGCTGTG
Organism: Schistocerca serialis cubense; assembly: GCF_023864345.2. Classification (NCBI taxonomy): domain Eukaryota; kingdom Metazoa; phylum Arthropoda; class Insecta; order Orthoptera; family Acrididae; genus Schistocerca; species Schistocerca serialis. The sequence goes on from NC_064640.1 coordinate 469,061,736, forward strand.
GTTGTCTTTTTCCGTTTCCACTTCAGAGTCACAGCACCAACAGTCGTCTTGGGCAGCTTTATAAGAGTTGAAGTGTCCCTGATAGATTTGTTGCTTGTATACAGGGTGAGTTACTAACTATTGCCACTTAGAATAGCTCCGAAAGTATGATAGGAGAGGAAAAACTTGTGGGACAAAAGTTGCATAGTACAATGGGGGCCGTAATATAACGTTGGCTATTGAAACGAATCCACTGATGTGGAACAGTAAGGTCATTGAAGGTCAAAAATGTGGTTCAAATGGTTCAAATGGCTCTGAGCACTATGGGACTTAACATCTGAAGTCATCAGTCCCCTAGAACATAGAAATACTTAAACCTAACTAACCTAAGGACATCACACACATCCATGCCCGAGGCAGGATTCGAACCTGCGACCGTAGCGGTCGTGCGGTTCCAGACTGTAGCGCCTAGAACCGCTCGGCCACCCCGGCCGGCGTCAAAAATGTGGAATGAACGTAAATTTACAGAAGGTGTTGGAAGTGATGACCATTGGTGTCAACGCAGTGCTGAAATTTTTGGAGCATGGATTGAGTGGTATTCCTTATCACTTCGGCACTTATCGAAGCACATGCTCTGACAATTCTTTCTCTTATATCGTGCACATAGCAAATATTCGCCGAATACGGCGTATCTATATACCGTGCCATTTGCATGTAAACACCATTCGACGGTTTCGCAATACAACACTAATAGGAACGGTAAGACTAGTGTCGACGATTCAAGCAAATTTTAATGATGTATTCCTTCGAAGAACTAGTCGATATGCTTCTCATTTACGGAAAATGTCAACGAAATTCAGTGAGAGCTAGAGACTTACACGCTGAAAGATATCCTCAGCGTACTCAACCGACACGTCCTACATTTAAATACGTGTATCATAAATGGAGAACAACTGGATCTTTAACTCATCGGAAACGTATTTGGCCAAGGACAGTTACTAACGAGGAAACAGAAATTGGTACTCTTGCCACTGTGGTTCGAGATCCTTTTGTTATTTCAAATCGCAAGGGAATCTGGCATGAGCCAGAGTAGTGTTGTTCGTGTTCTGCATCGCCATAAATATCAATCTTACCATATCAGTCTCCACCAAGAATTAACTCGTACGGCTTGTATGCGTAGCACTGAGTTCTGCCGATAGGCTCAACTTCAGAATCAGGGGGATGATACATTTATTAATTTGATTTTATTAGTGACGAGGTTACATTCACGAACCATGGAAATGTTAATTTGCATAACATGCATTATTGGGCAACTGGAAGTCCATGTTGGCTGCGGCATGTTGCACTCTAAAAACTGTGGTCGGTGAATGTATGGTGTGAGATTTCGGAGGACAGAATTATAGGCCCTATTCCATCAAAGGAAATTACACCACATTCCTGCAGCAACACTATGTACGTTATTGGAAGAAATACCTTTAAGAACAAGAAACAGAATGTGGTATCAACACGATGGGTGCCCGGCATATTTTTCGCTGATGGCTAGAAACGAGATGCTGAGACAATTCCCAAATCGTTGGATTTGACGCGGAGATGTGTCGTGGCCGGCTCTTTCGCCAGCCTTCACGCCTCTGGATTTTTCCTTGTGGGGATTCGTAAATGATATTGTTTATAAAGATGCTTCAACTACACCTGAAGATATGCGAAAGAGAATTATGAGAGCATGTGATAAGGAATACCACTCAATTCATGACGAGAAGATTGAAGCATTGCATTGTTACCAATGGTTATCACTTCGAACACTTTATGTAAATGGACTTTCATGAAACCTTTGTGACTTCCGTTGACCTTCAAAGACCTTACTGTTGGACATCATTGGATTGGTCTCGATAGCCGCTATCAGAAAACAAGTACCTAACTATAACATCCCATTAAAGAAAGCGATCCCATCAAGCAACAGAAATAGTCATATTATGGCCCTCGTTGTCCCATGTAACTTTGGTCCCACAAGAGCTTCAGCTCCTATCATACTACCGGAGTCATTCTTGGCAGCAATAGTTAGTGACTCACTCTGTATATCCAATGACTTTTCCACTTCGAAATTACTCACCTAATCTGACCCCGACATCCTGGTGTTAGTGCTTCTCTGTTCACAACACAACACTCCAAGGCTCCTTTAATATTGTCGAGTCCACATCTCATGAAGTTAAGGTTTCTACTCCACATGACATACACTATTTGATCAAAAGTATCCCTACACTCCCAAAAACATACGTACTGCATATTAGATGCAGTGTGCTGCAAACTACTGCCATGTACTCCATATCAGCGACTCAGTCATCAGACATCGTAAGAGAGCAGAATGGGACCCTCCTGGGAAATCACGGACTTCGAACATGGTCTGGTGATTGGGTGTCACTTGTGTCATACGTCTATACGTGACATTTCCACAGTCCTACACATCCCTAGTTCCACTGTTTCCGATGTGATAGTGAAGTGGAAACGTGAAGGGATACGGAGAGCATAAAAGCGTACAGGCCGAACTCGTCTGTTGAATGAAGAGGATCGTAATGTGCAATAACCAGACATTTATCCAGACCATCACACAGGAATTCCAAACTGCATCAGGATCCACTGCAAGTACTACGACAGTTAGGCTGGGAGTGAGAATACTTGGACTTCATGGTCGCTCGGCTGTTCCTAAGCCACACATCACGCTGGTAAATGAAAAACGACGCCTCGCTTGGTGTAAGGAGCGTAAACATTGGTCGATTCAACAGTGGGAAAACGTTGTATGGAGTGACGAATCACGGTACACAATGTGGCGATTCGATGGCAGGGTGTGGGTATGGCGAATGCCGTGTGAACGTCATGTGCCAATAGTGTGTAGTGGCAACAGTAAACTTCGGAGGCGATGATTTTCTTGTGGTGTGGTCGAGTTTCTCATAGAGGGGGCTTGCACCCATTCTTGTTTTGCCTGGCACAGCACAGGCCTACATTGATGTTTTAAGCACCTTCTTGGTTCCCACTGTTCAAGAGCAATTCGGAGATGGCGACTGCATCTTTCAACACGATCGAGCACCTGCTCACAAAATACGGCCAGTGTCGGAGTAGCTACACGACAATAACATCCCTGTAATGGACTGGTCTGCACAGAGTCCTGACCTGAATCTTATAGAACCCCCTTGGGATGAAACTTCCTGGCAGATTACAACTGTGTGCCCGACCGAGACTCGAACTCGGGACCTTTGCCTATCGCGGGCAACGGCTCTACCAACTGAGCTACCGAACTGAGCTACCGGGCACACAGTTTTAATCTGCCAGGAAGTTTCATATCAGCGCACACTCCGCTGCAGAGTGAAAATCTCATTCTGGAAACATCCCCTAGGCTGTGGCTAAGCCATGTCTCCGCAATATCCTTTCTTTCAGGAGTGCTAGTTCTGCAAGGTTCGCAGGAGAGCTTCTGTAAAGTTTGGAAGGTAGGAGACGAGGTACTGGCAGAAGTAAAAGTGTGAGTACCGACCGTGAGTCGTGCTTCCGTAGCTCAGTTGGTAGAGCACTTGCCCGCGAAAGGCACAGGTCTCGAGTTCGAGTCTCGGTCGGGCACACAGTTTTAATCTGCCAGGTAGTTTCATATCAGCGCACACTCCGCTGCAGAGTGAAAATCTCATTCTGGAAACCTTTGGGATGTTTTGGATCACCGACTTCGTGCCAGGCCTGACCGACCGACATCGATACCTCTCCTCAGTGCAGCACTACGTGAAGAATGGCCTGCCATTCCTCAAGAGACCTTCCAGCACCTGACTGAAAGTATGCCTGCGAGAGTGGAAACTGTAATCAATTCTAAGTGTTGGCCAATATCGTATTATATTCCAGCATTACCGGTGGAGAACGCCACGAACTTGTAAGTCATTTTCAGATAGTTAGCCGCATACTTTTGATCACACATTCTACCGGTTTCGGGCCACTTTTCACCAAGAAGTGTTGTCGAAATATCCAACATTACGAACCAAAGGATTCCTTTGTGTTTTTTTATATCCCATAGACATTTAGTGGATGTTTCTTTAATTCAAAAGATTAAAAATGGTTCAAATGGCTCAGAGCACTATGGGACTTAACTACTGAGGTCATCAGTCCCCTAGAACTTAGAACTACTTAAACTTAACTAACCCAAGGACAACACACACATCCATGCCCGAGGCAGGATTCGAACCTGCGACCGTAGCGGTCGCGCGGTTACAAACTGTAGCGCCTAGAACCGCTCGGCCACTTCGGCTGGCTCAAAGGATTAACAAGCTGCCATAACGATAAGTGTAGTTTATGAGATCATGCGCCAAGAATTAAATCGCACTATATAAGACAACCATACGGTCAGTCTGTACTAGGTTCAGAGAACACGACACAAACTGGAAATTAAAGAAATATCATATAATAGATATAGAAATCTTACAAGTAGTGGGAAGGGTTGCAGAGTTTTCACTATAAGAAATATTAGAAATGAAGCAAATGATGTATCCCTACATTTACTGATCGACTGAATGTCTCAAATCAGTTATTCACCCTCTTAGATAACTTCAACACAGGAATGAAGCGGATGGGTTTTGGCGCCTTGGAGCCATCATTTAAGGGTAATCAAACAAATACCTATTTACGTAAGCAATATCGTGAGGCCTGTGCGCATAGCTCTGTTCCAGTATATGATATGTAACACAGTAGATGTTATCCTAATAAGTGTCATGAAGCTGTTCAGTAGAGATGTAATTGTTCTACAAGTAAAATATTTAAGAGAACCTGTACAGTTCAGGGCGAGAAGCAATAGATTAAAAGATCTGACATGTGTTCTTATCTTTGGAATCAGTTTTTTACGGCAAAATGTTCTTACAGCTCGAAACCTAGATCGTACGAAAGTAAGAAAACTGGCACAGTTCATCTTGTTATTGTTTCATTTTGTTTCGTGAGAAATCCTAAACCCTTAAAGACTGCTGCATGCTTTTTAAATGATTAATTGCCGTTAATGTATTGTTACAGCAAAAGGACGAAAGTTTGTAAAAAAGGATACAAGTGCTAATATAATCGGAAGAGTACAGACATCTTGATACTGTTGACTGCATGTCCATTACCCCAAAGGCATTTATATTTTGTGCAATACTTTTATTCAGGAAAATTTCCTCAACAATAATATAATTTTACTACTCAAGTTGTATACTGCCGCTAAGTTTGGTGCGTTCAGTGTGGCGTAGTGGTTGGCGTGCCATGGCGTGCTGCTGGTCGCCACTGCACATTTTTAATGCTTGCATAGTCTGGAATATACGATGTTTATAAACATAACAGCACTCTCTGACCAGGACGCCAGTTCTGTTTAGACTGTATGTTGATGTTAGTAATACACGTATTTGCAGTGCTAGGTATTGTATTTCACTGACGACTCTGTTTTCGAATTTCTGTTACAACTGAGACTGTGATTACAACAGCTATTGTTTGGTGAAGACGCCGAGTACTTTAGAATATCTACAGCACATGCTTCCATTTGGGTAACATTAAAGCTGTCTGTTACACAGACAAGAACCAGAATAAAAACAGTAAATCTTTCGAATGGTACGTATATTCGTGAGACCAGCGGATTCCTAGACAGCTATAAAATGGTTCAAATGGCTCTGAGCACTATGGGACTTAACTTCTGAGGTCATCAGTCCCCTAGAACTTAGAACTACTTAAACATAACTAACCTAAGGACATCACACACATCCATGCCCAAGACAGGATTCGAACCTGTGACCGTAGTGGTAACGCTGTTCCAGACTGAAGCGCCTAGAATCGCTCGGCCACACCGGCCGGACTGATCATCATGAAGGACTGCCCATACCTCTTCTGCATGGACTACCTACAACTGAGCAAAATCGTAAATAATTATATGTAGCTACTGACACCCTGGGCTATTAGAAAAGGCGCAACTATTTATCAGCTATGGAGATGGAAATAGGCTGCTGGCAAATAGATGTTGACTGGGAACACACTGCCTTCGTAACTCCTGACAGTCTCTGTTGGTTCAAAGTTATTATGTTAAGACTGTGTAACTCTCCCGCCACAATTGAATGTATGAATGTATGAATGCTAACCTGCTTGGACAGCGTAAATGGACGATAACTCTTTGTTATATGGACAATATTGTCGTTCCTTCGGAGACATTTAAAGACATCTAAGTTAGAAGACAACTATGATGAAGTGCGTTCAGTTGGAAGACATCCATCTGAATATCAAAAAGTGCCTCTTCACCACCAAAGAAATAATAATCCTGGTACAGATAATGAATAGCAAAGGAATCCATCTCGATTTAGAGAAAAATAAAAGCAGTCACTCGTTCTTATTGTGAAATGTTTTCTCGCAATGTGACCATACTGCTGTCGATTCATAAAAGTTTTTGCATGAACGTGTATCCCTTGTAAGTACTACACCAGGGAGACGCCTCATTTTCCTGGAACGTAATATAAGAGAGGCCTTTCCTCTCCTTAAAGAGGTGCTAATACCTCCCTAACTAGCATTGCTTTAATATTTCAAAAATATCGCGACACAACTTCACATCGCTGCTAACAGATGTGGGATACGACCAGTTGTAATACTAATTGAGTGAAGTACCGAAAAGCCAATAACTTATGCGTGCAGTGTACTTTGAGCCACAGATGACCTGGCATACAACTGAGATAGAATGCCACACAGGTACTTGGGCCATCAACAACTTCCAGTCAAATTAATTTAGCGAATTAGTTACCGCTGTCATGGAATACTATTCAATATGCTAGGTGACTAGACTGAAAGATCTGTAGGATCAATTTGCGAGATGAGCACTGACGCTTCAGGAGTACGATTTTACAGTGGTATACAAAAGTGGATGCAAACGTAAGGACGCCTACTGCCTTTCAAGGAATCCTTTGATAGAAAACAGCAGCATGGATGTAACCTCAGTTGTCAATTTGTCAAATGACATTGCTGCTGAAGAAATAGAATATCCAGCACTGCTGAGAACGATAGATGCCCTGAAGGAGGATCCAGCCAACGAGAATCCCAATTAATAAACTGAAAATTTCAAGAGAGGAACTATGATCCAGTGGAACAGAAATGATTGCTCACCATTCCAGCACGTCTAAGCCCAGCTGTCCTGAAGTATTTCCGTGATGCTCCAACATTTGGTCACCTGGGATTCGTGGAGGCTCAAGACAAAATTAACACAGGTGTCACTGTCCAGATCTCTACCAATCCATTAGTCAGTATGTGAGTTACTGTAAGGAATGATAGTGGCAGAAGCATGTGGTACAATTATCTCCAGTGCATCTGGTACCACGTCTTCCGGCAGCAGAGCCATTCCATGTAATTGTAATCGACCTGTTGGCGAGGTTCCCGAAATCGACCAATGGAAACTGATCGATACTCAGCACTGACTCCTTCGCCCGCTATGCTGTCACCAAGCTGGTCTGACTGCTGGAGCTTTGGAAATTTCGAAGTTACTTTTTGAAGATACCATTTTCAAGCCCAGACTATCCCACGTGAAGTTCTCTATTCACAGAAAAATTTCCAAGTCGAGACTAGTATCAAAAATAATTTCACTTTGCCACATCCCCCACAGGATGACAACTGCCATCCACTGTCTAAACCCCATTCGCTATTATAGAGAGTGAGAAATGACGCTGGTTAGTTACCTCTCTAGATATCTTACGTAGTTAACCACCGTAGCTGAACTTTTGACAACAGAGGTGATGAATGCTAATTTTCGGCCCAGCAATAGATCAGTGGGTGGGGTAATCACATAGTTACCTTAATTACGCAAAGAGCCACTAGCTATAAAATGAAATTTATTAGCACAAATTTATTTGGTTTAAGACATTGCCACGTACTTCAGTGAAAGTTACTCGAGATGGAACGACATTAATTATAAACAAAAAACAAGACAAAACTGAAGTGAATTACGGTTGGCAGAGTTCATAAAGGAAAACATATGATGGTAAATTCAGCTATCTAACATGTTGAACTTTCCGAGAATCAAATCGACGACTCGTCAACAGTGGCTGCATGCATACTTGGAATATGAGTCGTAATGCAACTGTGCCATCCCAGTACAATCTACCCGTGACATTATTACGGGTTATTAAATCCAGCGCGATATACACCACCTGTACAGCCAGTAAATTTCACCATGTTGTGACTATGAACGTGCTGGCTGCAGGTGGTGACGATGATTCGCTAAGTGTGCCTGTGTGTACGCCGCTGCTGCATTGTCCTCAGATCTGCTGTATTGTCTTCAGATGACGTCTGAGCCAGAAATGTGCTCTGCAAAGTCACCGCTCAGAGATGTGTGTGGAACATGCCGTGTGTCTGCCGAGTGTAAAGGGCGAAGAGACTGCTGTAAACAGTGGCCGAAGTGTCCGCTCTGTAAGAAGTCTGAAGTCACTCTATCCGTAACTCAATCCGAAGTGAAGTTAAAAGCTCAGAGGGCGTCGATTTTGCAGACGTTTACCGCCTTTAAAGTAGGAATTTCGGATCAGAAAGTAACATTTTTGTTCCTCCAGTGAAAAAATTACTCAGACGATTCTGTACTTCCACCACTGTAAGGAGAAATGAGGCTCTTCAAATCAAGTGTATTTAAACCGTTCTTCCACAAATTTGCGTGTAAAAATTTTATATCGTGATACTCCAGCCGATCCAGATGTCTTATAACTAGTTGCTGAATAGGGGGCCGAAGCTTGTGACCCCCATTATGAGGGACTCCCTGTGTCTGTTACAAAGCTTTCTAGATCGATAACTCGCCCAGAAAGTTTCCTCTAGACGTAATCAAAAACTGTCCATTTTATCAAATCCTCTTTCCACTAGTAAATCGTTTCGCAGACTGTATTCAGTAGTATAAAGATACAGAATACACGGCACTAACAGTCTCTCCAGAAGCGGAGTCTACTTATCCTGTTCTATAGGTATGTCTTGCAGAGTTACCGTTACGCAGTTTTCAAAGACCCCATTTCTTATATAGTACAGGCTGAAATGGTGACTTTGGTGATCTCTAACACTTCGTGTGTCCTCTCTTATGGCGAGTATGACAGTCCATCGGCAATTAATACTCGTTTCTCCTGGCACATACATAATAGAGAAGTCAAAATCCTGCAAATAGGCTACCCAATGGGTTAACATACTACAGGTGAGTTTGACTGTGAAAAGGAATTCTAATATGTGGTGGTATGTTGATATGCTCATTTTTCATCCAAACAGGTAGTAACGGAAATTTTTAAACTTCCAACCACGGCTAAGGCCTCGAGCTTGGTCTTGGGGGAATTTACCTCGCTTTTCATCAGTACTCTACCTCATAAATTAAAAATCAGTCTGCCGATCAGGATGTGCTAATACTGGTGCATTTATTAGTGCCCCTGACTGTGCTTGAAACTCATTCACAGCTAGTTCGTTCCAAATCAACAGCGTCTGTTTTCCTGTCAGTGCACAGATTCCGAGCGCTGCTAACGAGTCTATCTTTATGAATTTCTTGCAAAAATTGAATGCAACAAGCAACCCTGTAAAGTCTTTCCGTGTCTGAGGCATAGGAAACTGGGTAGCAGGCTGTAATTACTTTATGTTCGGATCGATCATTTCTGAGGTTGTAACGTATGTGCTCCTAAAGTTCAACTTCTGTTGTGCCGAAATATGACTTTTCCAGGTTGGCAAGTACTTTATGATTTTTTAATGCACTGAGCAACTCATTGAAGGGTCCTTCCAACTTCTCTTAGCGATTAAGAGGCCATCGACGTAGCTTCAGGATGGGTGTAGCTCACGTTGCCAGAAACTTTACTGAAGGTCTATTGACGAAAAACCATAATCTATAAAACCTCCGCAACAGATTTCCCAGCTTTTTGGGGTCTGTCTATTTTCAAAGTTATTATTGTATTAGTATGTCTGGAATCCAGTACCAAGTGGTCCAATCCCTCTTCTCAACGAAACGTAACGGGCTGTTGTTCTTAGACACTGCATATTCTACACTATTGGCCATTAAAATTGCTGCACCAAGAAGAAATCCATATGATAAACAGGTGTTCATTGGACGAATATATTGTACTAGAACTTACATGTGATTACATTTTCACGCAGTTTAGGTGCATAGATCCTGAGAAAACAGTACCCAGAACAACCACCTCTGGCCGTAATACAGGCCTTGAGACACCTGGGCACTGAGTCAAACAGAGCTTGGATGGTGTGTACATGCGGCTTCAACACGATACCACAGTTCATCAAGGGTAGTGACTGGCATATTGTGACGAACCAGTTGCTCGGCCACCATTGAACAGACGTTTTCAGTTGGTGACAGATCTTGAGAATTTGCTGGCCAGGGAAGCAGTCGATCATATTCTGTATACAGAAATTCCAGTACAGGACCTGCAACATGAGGTCTTGCATTATCTTGCTGAAATGTAGGGTTTCGCCGAGATCGAATGAAGGGTAGAGCCACGGGTCGTAACACATCTGAAATGTAACATCCACTGTCCAAAGTGCCGTCAATGCGAACAAGAGGTGACCGAGACGTGTAACCAACGGCACGCCATACGCCAGGATGGCCGTGACGAATACACGCTTCCAATGTGCGTTCACCGCGGTGTCGCCAAACACGGATGCGACCATCGTGATGCTGTAAACAGAACCTGGATTCACCCGAAAAAATGACGTTTTGCCATTGGTGCACCCAGGTTCGTCGTTGAGTGCACCATCGCAGGCGCCCCTGTCTGTGATGCAGCGTCAAGGGTAACCGCAGCCGTGGTTCAAATGGTCCAAATGGCTCTGAGCACTATGGGACTTACCATCTGAGGTCATCAGTCCCCTAGAACTTAGAACTACTTAAACCTAACTAACCTAAGGGCCGCACACACATCCATGCCCGAGGAAGGATTCGAACCTGCGACCGTAGCAGTCTCGCGGTTCCAGACGGAAGCGCCTAGAGCCTTTTGGCCACCGCGGCCGGGGCAGCCATGGTCTCCGAGCCGACAGTCCATGCTGCTGCAAACGTCGTCGAACTGTTCGTGCAGATGGTTGTTGTCTTGCAAAAGCCCCATCAGTAGGCTCAGGGATCGAGACGTGGCAGCACGATCCGTTACAGCTATGCGGATAAGATGCCTGTCATCTCGACTGCTAGTGATACGAGGCCGTAGGGATCCAGCACGGCGTTCCGTATTACCCTCCTGAACGCACCGACTCCATATTCTGCTAACAGTCATTGGATCTCGACCAACGCTAGCAGCAATGTCGCGTTACGGTAAACCGCAATCGCTATAGGCTACAATCCGACCTTTATCAAAATCGGAAACGTGATGGTACGCACTTCTCGTTCTTATACGAGGCATCACAACAACGTTTCATCACGCAACGCAGGTGAACTGCTGTTTGTGCATGAGAAATCGGTTGGAAACTTTGTTGTAGCACGTTGTAGGTTTGCCGCCGGCGCGAACCTTGTGTAAATGCTCTGAAAAATTAATAATTTGCGTATCACAGCATTTTCTTCCTGTCGGTTAATTTTCGCATCTGTAGCACGTCATCTTCGTGGTGTTGCATTTTTAATGGCCAGTAGTGTATTATCCCTTCTCGTAACATTCCCAATATTTCCTGATGCTCTTTTTCTCGGTGAGCTAATGGGAAAGCGTACAGAGTTACAAAGGATGTTTGATGTTCATTGGCTCTCTTTAACACGTACTGGAAGTGGTCGATTGCACATGTCTTCAGCAGGAATATATCGCGATTTTCAAGTAGGGTTGAGCGTAGTTCTTCTGTCTTCTGTTCCTATGTTCATGATCCGATTTACCCGTTCGTGAATGGGAAGCTCAGTGTCTCTTTTCATTTGTACTTATTCAGTCCTCGAATCGTCATCGTCTTCTTTCTCCTCATAACTATTATCAATTTGCCTATTATGACAGTCCACACATAGATGCAAACAACCTCCCAGACCCTGTTCCACTCTCCATGGTAACTTCGCCGCATCCCAGGTCAGTTAATGCAGCATAGTCACTCAGGGGGTCCATTCCTTTTATGAGATCAGTTGCCAATTTACAAACCACGAAGAAATTTCCTGTCAACATGTGTCCTTCATACATTGACTCAAGATTTACTTGCTTAAGCACATCAGTGATTTTTTCAAGTGACAGAACCTCAAATTTTAATTAATCTCAGCGATAGCGCTGGCCACCTAAAATTAGTTTTACGTCTGTTAAATGCCATTTCTGCAATAGCCAATATTTGGGTGCAACCATCCAGAATTCTGTATAGTTTCACACGGCCAGTTGTCAGCCTGAATACAGGATACACGTCACATGTCGTCTTCAATTCCTTCTCCTTGGGTAAGACTCCGACATGCATTTTAATGGATTTCGTTGAGTATAATGCGTCTGATTAATGATGTGGGCGTTGAATTTGCATTTACCACGCTATCCAGACTTCATTTCCTAGGAGGGCTCTAATCACATTGATGGAGTTTTGGGTTCAGTCCTCGTATTTAGACGATCTTTTCTATCTTGTGGTCCACCACACCACTTCCGTTTTTATCTTCAAAACGTTCTCCACATTCATTATTCCCAGTCTGCGCCATCTGCTGTTTCACAGTTCTCTCCAAGCTTCTCTGATTATTCCAATCTCTATTATTTCTTCTTCCACCATGCCCATCTCCATTATTTGGCCCATGATTGTTCCTGTAACATTCATTCATCTAATGGTTTCCATTTCTGGAATATCCGTTCAGGTAATTATAATTATCTTGCCTCCACTAACATATTGTTTTGCGAAAGTGTCCTTCAGAATCGTGCCTCCGTGCGCAGCTGGGCTGAGCGTTAAACGCAACCTCACGTTCACGTAGCATGTTGCAGAAAGCGTTTATGTCAACATTGCATCTCCCAGCAAAAAATTGTTGGTAATTAAGAGGAAGTGTGCTATAGAAGTGCTTGATTACTCCCCTAGTTCGCATGGCATGTCCAGAAACTGATATGTCTTGATCGTGAATTCTAAGAATTTTGCTGGTCTCTTGAATCCTGATACTACACAATCTTACGTTGCTATGTGTTGTTGACTCCACTGTGTAATTTTGAAATTGCTTCATGACTTTTCTTGTCAGTTTTTTTACTATTTGTAAACGCTTCATTCACTACACTTTTTGCTTCCTCTGCTTTGTTTGCGGCCTGATTCACATTTTCCTGAGATTCCTCTGCAATTTGCTAAATTTTTTTGGTTTCTATCATCTCTCGAATACAGTTCGTTAGACTCTCTTCTTTCTGTTTATTTTTATTTCTGACCTTCTCCACCATGTATTTAATGTCTTGTCTACTCTTCTCCACCGTATTTTAATTTTTTATGGTCTTCCAACTGTGCTTCCTTTTGTTTTAAAAAGTCTTTTAAGTCGAACTGATAACCTCCTTCCTTACTACTCCTATCTCTTGAATGTGGCGAGTCAGTGTCAGTTGCACCAAGTTTCAGTTCCTGTTACTCCATCGGATTACGTATGATCCTCACTTCCTGGACATATAGCAGTACAGCCTTTTTCGTAACCTCTTGCATATTCTCGTCCTTCAAACTGTCATTGCTTTCTAATTGACGGTTATTTGCAATGTTACAGTCATGCTCATCACCAATCGGATGTGACTGCTCTGCTGGATGAACTGTATGTTCCTCTCTTGACTCACGTAAATTCATTTTTCATGCAGTTCCATCATATTATCAATTTTAATAAAATTCCGTTCTAACTCTCGAAGTGTCTTGCTCCTTGTTAACATTCAAGATTTAATTAACCTAATCCCTATACATAAATTACTACATGTCTCCTACCATGTAAAGGAAAAAGAAGAAAGAATCGGCTTCTCATATTCTACCAGCTGTCCTACACATAATAATTCTCCTCCAAAATTTCAGTGCTGGCTTGCAGAATGGTGAATCCTCAGTTGTCGGACGGAACCCAAAAGAGCTTTATCAGAACCTACAGGAAAGAAAAATAGAAATTTGTAAAAGGCGCCAGTTTGGACTACAATAAATGCACAAAAATTTGTTGTCTCTTCGTTTAGCCACCAACGTGTGTGTAAAATTTATACAACTGAAATTCTAAGTGCCCACAAATTACGATACTACTTTGATCTTTGAAGCTGAATATTTTCCTCACAGTCGAACATCAGTCGTACACCTTGTCAGACTGCATGAACTGCGCAATTAACGTAACTGACTGCTTCCCAGAGAATCCTAAACTCAATCCTGGCACAGAGACACCAATTTTATGCAAAAGACTGCTTTGAAAAACTTTCTTATCCCTTTAAAACTAACTTTGGGCAGACCACTTCCTAAAGAAATTACCTATAAATACTTGTGCACAAAGTTAAACAGATAACAAGAAAATGACGGCCGTAGCCTTAGCTCTTAATGTGGATAATTTACAAAACAAACATCTCACTCTGACTAACACCGTCTGACTGGAGTAAAACGCTGCTACAGATTCTGAGCTGATTGCGAATACCTTCCAGGATACACATTAGTAACCTACAGAAACAGAAACTATTATTTAAATCAATATTCGCATTTATCCTTAAAAACACGTTTATGAGTTCAACACATTAATGGATTATCATAATCTGTGATAATTAACTGAAATGCAATTTATGTAGAGATTGAAAGGAAAGCAGTGCCACTCCCTTAACAATTATTACTACAACATCTCCAAAGAATTTATTCCTTCCTGGTGTTCAGTGATAACTGATGACTATTGAATCACATACTGGTTGATTGAATTACTGACTGGAAGTCGACGATTAAAAATCCAGGAAACCACACATTCATTACCAGTGCAACGGAGATGAGAGTCGATCGTTCAGAATTCCACAACTGTGAAACCAATTTCACTACTTTGGCGGTGCTGCCAATTATGTTCACTATAAGTAAGTCTGGGATGTGCCGAGTGGCGTTGTGCAGACGGGCAGGTCCTTTCCTGACGATGGAAGCGACAGAACCTGAGCAGAACTCAAAGATATGGCACCCTATACTGTGCTGATATGCCAAGTCGATCTAGAAACCTTTGCGCCCAAACAGCCAGCACTTCTACGATGTAGACACCTTAATGTCCTACTGGACAGTAATTCTCCGATGTGGGCACCTTCGAGTCCTACCAGTCAGTGCCTCTCATGTGAAGCTACATCCTGCGTATTCCTTGCGGTCAAAACGGTGCCAGTGGTCTATCGCCAAATAACAGACCACTGCAGTTCCACAACGAGCATTCTCTCCAACAGAAAATCCTGCCAAAAATAGATCGCCTTAGCCAGCCTCCAATGAAAACATAAAGCTCTCCTCAACTGCAAGAAAACATTCATTTCAACACCGGGATCTTATGTCACACTTCTTTAAGCAAACCACACGTTCTCCCACCAGTCTCCATAGCCCCACAGCTGGATTTAAGAAATTCAGAGGCTAGAGATTGTTTGCGGTGTGAGTGGGCAGTGTATTTGGGGCTAGGTATGTTTAGGGGCTCTGAGGTTCGGGAGGGTGAAAAGCAAAGATAAACCACCAAAGAAACGAGGGCTTGGTGATGATCCAGAATTTAACTTACGCAAAGACTTCATTCCAGCTTCAGACGACGTTTCGTAGCAAGCCCTTCTTTATTTATAGGGAGTAGTGCAGGTTGCCAAGTTTCCTCCACTACTGTTTCAGTGTTTGCATAGGTATTGTATTGCCGACGAGTGCCTCATAATCACTTCAGAGCTGCTCTCTTGACACATCATGAGTAGCAGCTTATTCGAAGAATGTGATTCACCCGTCTTGCACAGTAAGGACACTGACCATGGTATTGTTACAGTGGCAGTTGCCAGTATGCTTTACTCTGTGACCAGCCATTATGCGGACGTGCCGGGTGCTGTGACCGAGCGGTTCTAGGCGCTTCAGTCTGGAACCGCGCGACCGCTACGGTCGCAGTTTCGAATCCCGCCTTGTGCATGGATGTATGTGATGTCCTTGGGTTAGTTAGGTTTAAGTAGTTCTAAGTTCTAGGGGACTGATGACCTCAGATGTTAAGTCCCATAGTGCTCAGAGCCATTTGAACCATTTTTTTGAGGATGTACTTAATGTGGAAATAGAGGCTGAAAATAATGAACCAGCCAGGGGGTTAGACAATCTGCCTGTTATTGAGTGAATAGTGGCTACGGAATGTATAATCACAAGAATCTTAGCGGAAGATGTTTCCACTCAAACGATCTCTACACAATCTCATGAGAAAGTTTATTAGTGCAGCTGTCAGTATACAACACTACCGGATACTGTTGATATAAAATGTTTGCCCTGTGAAAGGATTTTTGATTTGTGACCGTGACTGTGTATAATGTTAGGGTTCCCTTAAGGATTTCTGCCGAAAGGGAGCACTAGATAAACGGGAACCGATCCCAGGTTCTATTAGTGATCAAGTAAGCTGTAATTACGTGAAAGGAAACGGTCGTCAGCCTAGTTAGCCAAAGGTGTAAACAGTACTATCATGGTTCAGAAAGAAAATTAACTATTGGGGTTGACTTTACTTTTCACTGAAGTCCTGTTCTGCTGATAAGATACAAGACAGTAGAACAATTTAGAAAATAATGTACCAGTGATCTGACATGTACTACAAATGAGTATTAATAAGTTAGGCAACAACTGACTCTCAAAACGCTTCCTATCTCTACATTACAGTAGGAAGATAATGTCAGTTATAGGAAAATGATTCCTACTGGTGGCACACTATTGACTTTAACAAGAGGTTTTTTTTTAGTTTAATTATAAGAAAACACCGCTGTTGAAATAATGACGAAGTAATGGTATCTTCTGCGTACTGTTTGCATTCTCAAGGAACATTCACATCGTTATATTATTTAGATCAAGTGGAAGGTGTAACACATGGATAGTATAGTTTGAATATTTTTAACTCGTTGCTTGTTCTTGATTGCTGCTATTGTAATATCACATTTAAATCTGACTCAACTATTAGCATGAGGACCCAGAAAATAAACTGTCGGTAGACTCGGATAGATGCTGAACACTTTAGTCACAAAACAAAATGGGAAACAGTATTAACCAGATAACAAATGAAATTGTAGACACTGTTATTCCAAAAAAAAGTCCTTGAATTCAATACATTAAATCTTGTCTTAGTAACTGCACTTCGATGAAACTTGGCCTGTTCATTTATGCAAACTAAGTGGAGCATTCCAAAATGTTTGCTCACTATGTAATTATGCACTTTGCTGTTTAAAAAAATCTGTAACTTTTGTTAAAGAAGATAATTGCTTTTTAGTGCAGTAAAATAATGTACTCTGATGTATCGTAGCACTTGAGTTAGAATCCTGTCTAGTTAAATAACAAAACATAAACACAGTGGCTCAACACAGAGTTTACAGAACACAAAATTATTACTGAAAACGAAACCACAAAACTGGTTCACGCCCTTACACAGTACTCAACTGATAACTTGAAATGACGACTGCAGCAGAGTCGACCTGCTGCGCTATTCAATGTTTCTATGGCTCTTCCTGTGCTATAAGCGCTGATAATTCTCTTCTTAGCTTCGGATTTTCATTGTACAAAGCTAACCAGAGTATGCCATGAATACTAAACCGCATTACTTTCGCATCCAAGACTATATTACATAATCATGCATTCATTCTATCCTCTTTCAGTCCACAAGATCACTGCTTACTAACCACCGACTTACTCATCCCACACACGAGCCTTGCAGTTCGAACACCAGATCCACCTTTTCCTATTCCCGCCTACCCAGTTCCGTTGCGGAGGGACTTCCTCCAAGTTTTACATGATTACAAGCATATTTTCCCTATGCATGAGCCAATATAACAAGAGCAGTATTAATTTTTACATTATTTTACAGCACACTACTTTTGAATTTACATCCATAAATTAAGTACAATATCATAAATTATCATAAATAATGAATAAAATACTTACACGGATGTTACATCAAAGAGCATAGTTATATAGAAGTCGCATTAAGTAAAGATAGACAAAGAAGTTCGATAAGTACATTATACGTAATTTCGATAACTTTGTTTCAAGCACAGCTGCTAATGAAAGAGGTGCTCTAGTTACTGAAAACAGGATAAACCAAATTACTGTGGTCCTTGCTATGTGTAGTATGGGCAAATAAAAGTGACCCAGACAAGTGGATACGACTGGAAGTGAATGTATGCATATAACCACACCACGTAACGCGCACACCACATGTACGTCCTCCACGTTATCCACACCGGTTCAGAGCGTACTGCAGGCTGAGTTAGTGTGAATGGAGCAGTGCGAAGTAGGCTATGGTGCTCGCAGTGGAGCAGCGGGATGCCGTTGTGGAAAGTTACGTGACAACAAGTTGTGGAAAAGGTATGGCTAGTAGTTTGCTGAGAAGTTTTGTGGTGTCAAAGTACCAGCAAAGAATGCCACGCAGCGCTTAGTCCCAAAATGGCATCAGACAGGAACTGTTTTGAACAAGTCAAAAAATATTACGAAACTTGCCACAGAAATTGTGGCTGCGTTCACCAGAAAATGCTTCAGAGTCCTAACAAATCAACTATTTCCCTTTACTCTACCTTGTTTCTTGGTACCCCAGAACTTTTATTTTCCGGTTACTTTTATTTGTACCGCCTTGGACGTACTGAAAGAAAAACGGTGTTAGTAAGATTACATCCATTGCGAGTTGGGAAATTAGACTACTGGGCTCTTACTGAAACTAAAGGTAATATTATTAACTTTCGTAAAATTTACGATTACAGTAGTGTATAAAACAGGAAATTTAGTACTTAATTTTATATGTAACGTGCCATTGGAGATCTAATAACTGTATTTTACTAATGAATAACCTAAAACTTGTGTTCCTTTGAGTAAAATTTGAAGTAGTAACATTTACGAAGATTCAGTAGCAATGTAAATTTTTCCTCAGTTGAGGATTGTATGGTTTATATTAGTTCTGCCCGTAACATCAGGATCGAAGTGGAAGGAATGATGGCACTCTCAGCGAAACATTTACTATAATCTGATTTATTTGGAAACCAAATTTTGTGGAATTCGCATCTACTTACGTGGGGCGTCAGCACAGTGTTATTCGAAGAGTAACTTGCCGCCCGGGATTAACCGAGCGGTCTCAGGCGCTGCAGTCGTGGACTGTGCGGCTGGTCCCGGCGGAGGTTCGAGTTCTCCCTCCGGCATGGGTGTGTGTGTCTGTCCTTAGGATAATTTAAGTTAAGTAGTGTGTAAGCTTAGGGACTGATGACCTTAGCAGATAAGTCCCATAATATTTCACACACATTTGAACTTTTGAAGAGTAACTTTGTAATCTGACGAACAGGAAATACTTTCAGAAATCGAATCATCTGTTCATGTCATTGGCGAGAAAATATTCTCCAGGAAAGTAATTAGTGAAGGGGATTCAGCTACTAGCTGTAAATCAAACACATGGTCTGACCTTTAATTCACAGATTTTTCCAAAATATGTTTATCTCCCGGAGACTACGTGTGAATTGCATTCATATCTTACGCCTGCCCGCCAATTTGATAAAATCCTCAGTTTCGGGTGTATCAGCAGGCAGTGCCGTTCAAATGGCTCTGAGCACTATGCGACTTAACTTCTTAGGTCATCAGTCGCCTAGAACTCAGAACTAATTTAACCTAACCAACCTAAGGACATCACACACATCCATGCCCTAGGCAGGATTCGAACCTGCGACCGTAGCGGCCGCTCGGCTCCAGACTGCAGCGCCTAGAATCGCACGGGCACTTCGGCCGGCCGCAGTGCCGTAGTCTCTACCAATGTAGCAAATGTGACAGAGGACACCCGTCAACTGACTGTGCAGCTACTAATTTAAAGTTTTTGCATTGTTTAGGAGCCCACCCGGCTACAGTTAAGAAATGTCCTGTTTTACACAAGTGAAGCAAGGTTGTCACACTCTGTAACATTTCGTTCAAAGAAGCTGAAGTCAGAATCTGTGAAAATTATATACCGTTGTCACAGGAGCCTCTCTGATTGACAGTAACTATTAACATATATTCAATTCCCAAGTGTGATCGATACCTCAACACATTCCCCTGACATTCAAGGGCACAAAGTGTTTACCAGTAAATCGACAGTTTAGTAGACGTGGTGGATTCCAGGGTATTGCAGACTCTGGAAGCTTGAATGCTGTTCTTCGAGTGGAGAGGACGTGACTGAAATCATGTCATCCCTCAGACACTGGAACAATTAGAGGCAGTAATCAACCCACAGACTACACCTGGTGTCTAATGTTTATTATTGTGTGACACTCTCTACCAGGGCTGAGTTAAACAACAAAGATTTCCTTATAGTAAATATAAGGATTATCGTGGTTTTCAGGATCGTTCAGTGGAATAGTCTGTCAGCCAGCAAGCCATAGCCAATACACAGAGCCTGCTAAGAGAACCGCAAAAAAAGGTTGTATTTCCGAAACGTGGGTCTAACTGGACGGACATACCAACTTATAAGATTCCCTATTTTTTGGTACTTTAGACCAGACGGAAAAGGAAGCGTTGCTATCCTGCTACGTAGAGAAGTTACGTTTTCTGAAATATAGATGAAATCCACTATCACAGTGCTGACTACAGTAGTCAGAATTAAATGAAGCTCTGTATCGTTTACTGTGTTATCGGAGTATTGTTCACCAAGTACGCAGACGAGCGAAGCAGTCCCAGTTCTCTGTGGAGATATCAAAGCCCACTGCACGAGTTGAAGGAATTCGTACACAAAACCTTTGCGTATGGAATATAAGATCATCAGCTTATTTTCCTCAATTATGGTTCTCCTACCCTAGTGTCTCTTCCCCGCGAAAGTGGCTCTGTTGTAGTTGTCACATCACGCTCGCAAGTAATCCTGTGTTTCCACTTGATAGATACGGTATGACACATTAGAATAAATTATTTCCATGTCAAACTGACGATAGAAGTATCAGCAAGAGACGTGGCATTCTTTCCTAACACAAACTGGAACTTTAACAAAACATACTTACAGTCCTACACAAAAGCAATAGAGAATATGATTGCTGAAGTAAGAGAAACAGGCACGGCACACGTAACTTTCTACGTATTCTTCAAAGTATTTAATGGTGTGGCAGATCACCCTATCCCCAAGCGACATCCTAATTCGTTACAGATTAGAAACTTCGTGATATGGTGAAATACGAGGGTTATTCGGAAAGTAAGGAACGATCGGTCGCAAAATGGAAACCGCTGTGAAAATCCGATGAAGTTTTGCACAGGTGTGTTGGTAGTGTCGATCGTGTTAGGGCGTTCTTTTTTCTTGTGAGCACATAGGGAGCACATAAAGATACCTAGAACAATAGTGTCTCCCGCCAAGTACAGGACCTGGTGAGAAATTTCGCCTACAGCTATGCAGCCAACTCTCGGAGATTCAACTCCGCTCAAATGAACCGCTGGCTATGAATACAACATTTTGGCAACGACAACCAGTTGTAGGCCAGCGTAGAGATTTGGCGGAAAGCACTGGCGGCTGCCCTTTATAACGAGGGTATTGGAAAGTTGGTACAACGCTACGACAAACGTCTGAGTCCGATCGGCGACCATGGAGATAAGTAGCTGGGAGGTGTAGCTAAATGTTGCCAATAAAACAGTTTTCATTTTCGCCGTGGTTTCCATTTTGTGATCTATCGTTCCTTACTTCCCGAATTGCCCCCGTACGAGAATTTCTCGAGTGATTCCCCAACTTTGATTAATACTTAAGTAGTACAATATTTCCTCATCTTTGTAAGGTTGTCTGCAATACCAGGAGACAGAGGCTCAATCTAAGAGACATTTTTAAAAGTTAAAATTTATAGCGGGATAAGTTATTGTGAAAAGGTGAATATAGATACCAAGACGTCAATAAGTAAGCTCAGAAAATGTAACTCGAAACTCGACCAAAGCGAAAGGAATGGCAACTGGTGGGAAGATGTACTTGACAACTTGGCTACTCGTTATGTCTTCTGTCCTGCTACTTCCTGAGTAGCCATAGTATTCGACCATTTCCTGTACTGATGGTTTCAGTTGAGAGAGTTAAAGAAAGTACGGAAGTCATTGATGAATTCTGCTAGTACAATCGATTATGTTCACTATGCTACGCTCTCCAACGTGCCACATAGTGCACTGAATACACTTCTATGAATGTTGAACAACTTATAGATGTAAATTCTCTTTAGGAAACAGATAGAAAACCATCCACAGCTGTGTGCAGCATCCGCTCTGCCCCTCTCGGAGTGCGGCATCACAGCCCTACGCAAACCAATGGTAAATGGAACGGTTCTTCTGTTGAACTGCCCTTGCTTATCTGCGGATTGCAGAGCACGCCGGAATAGCCTTACCCATAGTCGATGCAAATGTCTAAAAGTGTCAGGATGGAAGAAAAGGAAGTAATATCCAACACATGGATTTAATCTGAGATGTTATTGATTTGTATATCAAATTCACACAAATTTGCATTTAAAAATAATGGCTAAATTGAATGATAACGTATCGCCAGAATGAAAAGACACGTGGCATTCTGCATCGTTGCTTTTCACATTGGGTGATCACGTATCTCATTTAGTCAAGAAAACGGAAAAAAACATTAACGTGATGAGATTTGTAGCTGCAACTTAAAAGGGCGCAGACGCTTACACTCTCTTCACTATGTCCAGGGTCTTTGTCCGCTTGGTCAACGATTTTGGATGCTCCTCGCATCAAACGCTGCTAAACGAGCACTTCATGAGTTGCACCTGGTACAATTCCGATGCCTGTGGACAAGTCTTGGAGCAATGAGATCGATTTCGACAAATAACTTACTGGTAGCAGCCGCTGAAACCCAACTATACCCTCGAGGTCAGTGCTTGGCTGCAGATTTATTTGCGAAAGGAGTGAGTAACGCGGTAGTAAATTAATCAGACTCCCACGATAAATGAAAGACGATCTTCCGCTCATAGGGTCAGAATGGAAATTCGGAAATCTTTGTCCTGTACTGTGGACAGCAGGAGACTCAGTCTGTGCCATCGACCGTTGGACTGAAACAGACAGCAAAGTAGACCCATCTGGAATTCCTTTCAGATAATAGTTTGAAAACTCGATATTCACTATCAAAATTTTTATGAAACATTTGTTTGGCACAATCATTTCGAGTTTAAGTGCTTAAATTAATCTTTATTGGTCCCACTTTGTTCATGTGTACACTCATAGCTCAAGATATCAAGGGTCTTCAGCAGTAAGATGACCATTTTTTTCTCCTAACTGAAATATTCCAAGCAGTTTCACCTACCTCCCTATGGCTAAATTTTTACGTCAACAACGATTCGAGAGCTTCTCTAATCCGGTTGTCAAGCAGCATTCCAGAATTTACTGATTTGTTTCAGACTCAAAGATAGTTATGCGACTCATTATTATCCTTGATGGAACAGTAAAATTAATATTCAGATACTGGATGTTTTACGAGAATCATTGCTAAATAAACGAAGGACTATGAGAATTCACTTTCTACAGTATCCTGCTAGGATGGAACTGGTTTACAATTATAAGGGCGACTAGATGCAAAGATTGCCTCTGTTTTGGTCTTGTCATGAACGTTAGTCTGCCAGCTTCATATTTCATGCTGCAGAAGCGGAAACTGATTGAAGACGCATGTGCAGACGGGGCTAGCGCCTATACATCTGCTATAGACATGGACTACACTGCGGTAGTACTAGTAATATGAAACTCCTCCCGTGTTTCAATAATTATAGGTGAGCACTAAGTTGAAAACAAACTACCTACAAATTCGTAGTAACTATAGTTCACATCGATCTCTCTCCGTTGCTTTGTGTGTCAGAATGAATAGTATTTAATAAAAATAATGCATCCGCAAAACATCTTCATACGAAAATATTTCGTGCAACTTCTATGAACAGCGTTTTTAGAGTAATTCAGTAGTTCACTTACAGACAGTACATATTATATTTATCTATCATACGGCCTGAGGCATTTAACAAAGGTACATGCTTCAGCACCACTGTAGAAAGAATAATTAATGTGCACTTTCCCCCTGACACAGTTGTGTTTCAGTAACAGTTTCAAACAAAAGCAATGGCCCACTACATACCTCTTTAAAACGATACCCTCAGATTAACTTTAAGTATCTATAGTTCATCTGCGATGTCCATGAACTATGTGAATGCGAAAGAACAACTGCCGTATCGCGCCCAGCTTTTAACGATTACTAGTCTAGTTATTTAAGGCTCTTCTGCCTCTCTTAGTTCATCTACAGTATATAAGATGACGTTGAACCACTGTTTTAAAGTGAGCGTGCTTCTGCTCATTCAGTTCTCCCTAATAACATTGTGTATGCGCCTCCACAAGTCACTTTTCTTATTTGAGTCTTTCCCATTAATTTCATTTAGCTTAAAATAATTATTTCCGTAAGTATAAGCCATTCACAAATTGGAAAAAGAAGGCGGAAAAAGGTCTGTTAAAATATTTATGTTTTTAAAAAACCACGATTGGTTCAATTTAGTGCCTGTACATATTTTCATTTATATCAGATGTCTCCCCCAAAAGCCGTCAGGCGCATTTTCTCAGTTGTTTCAGCTAATATTTGCCATTTCGTATCTGCAACGTGCAGCTGGTGTCAGAACAAAGAGACGCTGATCATCACATGTTTCATGCGATGCCCATCGTCGACAGAATGTGTTTATTTGTTTCCCCTTTTAATGTCCTTGTTATCACATATCCATGTAATGAACATCGCACTAGGCCAAATTGGGACTGCTCTGTCCAATAGCCACGTTAAATTGCACTTCAGAAATGATTTTGTTTGTAACGGGAAACAAAATAACGCGTCGCATCAAAGAGGTGATTAGCACCATTGAAAATACAAAACTGCAGATATTTGCTGAAACGCTGTAAAAAAAAATGCCCTTGTCGTTTCGTAATAGAGACACTGTGTATCTAAAAAATGCTTATTAACAGTAGCAACTATATCAATATCCACATGATTTCTCTACAATTCAGACTTAAGTGTCTGGTACAGAGTTCATAAAACCACTTTCAGACTGTTTCTCTACCGATCCACATTCAAATACCATATGCAAAAACTAAATAGCTATATCTTTCTGTGCGAGCTCTGGTTTCTCATATTTTATAACGTGGTCTTTTCTCCTCCGGTGAGTCAAAATATTTCAAAATTCGGAGGAGAAAATTGGTGACTGAAATTTCGAGGAAAGCTTTTGGCTGCAATGAAAATTGCCTAGTTTTAATGCTTGTCACTCAACTCGATGATCATATTCGTGACCCTTTCATTCCCCCTATTTCGCGATATCCAACATGATCTACCCCTCTTCGAACTGATTCGATCTTTTAAGTCAGTCCTACGTGGTATGGATCCGCTACCGCACAGCAATAATACAGAGGTGGATAGAACAGCGTGGTATAAGCACTATCTTTAAGATTACTTCGTCGTCTGAGTATTCTGCCAGTAAATTTCATCTTCGGTTTGCCTTCCCCACAGTGTTTTCTACGTTATCTTCCAATTGAAGTTGTTTAGAACTGTAATCGCTAGGTATTTAGTTGCATTTACAACCTTTAAACATGTGTTATTCATCGTGTAACTACAATTTAGCAGACTTCTTTTACTACTCACGTGAAAGACATCTCTTTTTTATTGTTCAGGGTAAATTTCCAGTTTTCACGCCATGCATACATCTTGTCTGAATCATTTTGCAATAGTTATGATCTTTTGATGACTTTACTAGACGGTAACTGACGGCAACAACTGCAAAGGTCTGCAGTTGTGTAAGAGTTCTGCTCAGATTGTCTTTTAAATCCTTACATAGTCCGTGAACAGCAGAGGGCTTAAATCCTAAATATACGTTTAACTATACGACTTCCTATCAGTTATTAGTAACTGTGACGGAATTGCGTACGCATTTGATCTTGGCAGATAGTCGACACGCGATGTCCTTTTTTAATTTGTAATGACAATAGTAATGGTTTGCAGAACATCTTTCATTTGCCAACGAACACATGTAACCTTGACTCCATTTAGCGCTTAGTGCACTTCACTAAACGACGCAGCGCATTCTTCGCACTCAGACACTGCAGGCCATGAGGCTGCTTGAATCTCTTAATAGCAGGTTTCTCTGTTGTTTATCTCCTTCATCCAGCTTTCGACACTCTGTTATCTGTAAATACCCGTCACTCGTAGTACTGCTGATAGCAAAAATGGGTCTCGCGTATAGTTAATTAAACAGGCTTTGTTGAAGTTTACAATGCAACTACCTATACTATACCCGGCTGTTGAACAGCAGTAGGAGGCCCTCCCCGTCCCACTCACCTTTGGTCAGCAACCAAATGTGTACAAGGTGTTGCACAATCCTCCTGAAGTCTTGCGGTAAATCCTCACCATTTTCTGCTCCAGAGCTGAATGCTTGATATTGGGTGCTAGGTATTTCTCGTCATATTTACTAAGCAGAAATATTCGCCATTGTTTCCTAACATCCCTTTCCACGCCGTTGCCATTGACGTTACAACAGTACTGTCAGTACTGTGGCCCACATACTGTCCTTTATCATTTTGCATCGAAAAGTTCTCATCTGTTTGTCACTAGTTAAAAGACAACGCATACATTACTCAGTACTCTACATACTCAAAATTTTTTCGATTAAACGGTTAATCAGTTCTGCCACTTTCCAGAATCACATTCTCCTCCCACTCTACAAATCATGTATTAAAATTTTTCCCAGCTAGCATCGCATGATTGGACTAGCTTTCTCCACTTTTTTCCTTGAACCAGCCTGTCGCTATGGCACGGAAATGCTAAGTTTTTACCCACGATTTTGATGTTCAACTCACACACTTTATTGTTGATTCGAATCAATAACTACACAAGACATGAATGAGTTTTTTTTATTTTTTATTTTTATTTTTTTTGTACAGGAAGGAATACTTAGATATCACTGGTGTTCAGCCAGTACCCGTGATGCGTAATAACATTCCACTTGATAGCTTAGGTTGTTTTTAGAGGAGTTTCGACAAACTGTTATCTGACACAATACTGACATTCTCTCTCTCTTACTTACAAAGACGTCCGTACTCTTCTGTAAATACTCTTCTCCCACAGTACTACACTAACTGATCACGTAAGACGGCAGAGAGGTTTTATCACTCTAGGCTACAACCCTACAAGTAGCGACGCGCAGGAGGTAGCGACACCGCTGACTGCTGCCTGCTGTTGCTGCAAAGCTGACCTCCCCTGCCTTTCTGCATTCCTGGAAATGCGGCGCCCGGAAGTGTTATTTATCCCCACATTTCTCTATTCATAATTAATTTATTAAATAATTTTACTTATTAATTATTTGTAACAGAGGTAATGTTTCGTTCTTGGTCAGGAAAAAATCAATAGCCTGCTCAAGAAAAATGGAAGAAGGACAATGTATTTTAAGTCTACCCGAGGTTCAATATTCTATCAGTCTGTCTATGACCTATTCCATAATCATTTCTTGGTGAGAGTAGAAAGTAATATACACTATCTACGAAGATAAATGATCCTGTCTACATAAATAAATAACTTGTTATTCCTTCAGAACTACCCTGTACAGTGTTACTCTTAACAATAGGCTCCCAAGCTCTTCTTCTTGGTAAAGCAACATGCAGTACCGTCACGGTTTCACTCGGAGCGTAGAAAACTCAAGCAAAATTCTGCTTCTTCATAGTTCTTGTCGCTACTAAGCTCCGTCACCAATCACACCGGATTCTCTAAATCGGGTCGCACCAGAGCCGCCATTGATCTCTTCTTTCATTCCCTCCCGAAAACTCCAGGCCGAGGCCTTGTAGAACTTTTAAGTCTTTTGACCTGTGCCACTGTCATCGGGCGTTATTCTGCAACTAGCGCAACAACGTACGTTGCAACGAGTAGCACGTGGACCTGCATGCAATGCTATTGTTTGGTTTCGAGTGGTTCGTGTGTTCTTGTTTCTCTTTCTTTCTTTCTCTTTCTTCCGTCCTTACCTAGTCAGTGAAGGGTTTGCGACCCCTAGTCACAGCGAGTCTGTGGACTCCTGGCCAAGATCAACAACACAGGCAAACGAAAAATTTATTTGAAAAACTTTTTTTTTTTTACTTTGATAGCTAATCTCTATAGATTTTAATGAGCCGAATCCAAATGTAGCATTAGTTATTTTGTATCACCCATAGTTCTCGAGCAAACGGTAAACGGGGAAATCAATGAAAAGCTTTGTTGCTACATAAGCATGGTTTGTATTTACAGTGAGCTACTTTAAACAATGATATTTGTTAATAGAGATTTCACTTGTCAGCTGTAATTTGTTTGTATTTTCTTTTTCTTTTTCCTTTGAAGTTTCTTGTGTAACTTTTTCTACTATGAGTCGCTTGCTGAACTTCTCGGTGAAGTAACTAACAGTAGTCCCCCATCATGCTGGTGGTCCAGATGCCTTGATAGCGTTTTTCCATCACTTTAACGTCTTGGTGAAAAACTCTCCTTGCTCCTCACTCACATCTCCCATATCGTCCACGATAAATCAAGGTGATTGTTCAAAAAGTGAACTTTGGGACTCATTAAACACCCAAAAGTCTTAAACCTCTTTAACATTGTAGCTGTAACTGTGGTGTCACCGCCAGACACCACACTTGCTAGGTGGTAGCCTTTACATCGGCCGCGGTCCGTTAGTATACGTCGGACCCGCGTGTCGCCACTGGCAGTGATTGCAGACCGAGCGCCACCACATGGCAGGTCTAGAGAGACTTCCTACCACTCGCCCCAGCTGTACAGCCGACTTTGCTAGCGATACTACACTGACAAATACGCTCTCATTTGCCGAGACGATAGTTAGCATAGCCTTCAGCTACATCATTTGCTACGACCTAGCAAGGCGCCATTACCAGTTTATATTTAGCTTCTTATTAATGTACCGCCAAGAGCGATGTACACCAATTATGGATTAAAGTTAAGTATTCTACCAGTTACCTCCTGTTTTACTAGTCTTATTTCTCTGACCTGTTTCAGACATCGCGCCAGTCCGCGTGTAATTAAACGTGTGCATTTCGGCCTCCTCTAGCAACACGGTGTTGGCTCTTCTGCCAACACAGCACATGGCGACGAGTGTACAAATGGTCTTCTTCTTTATACTTGCTTAAATTACTTGTGTCATGGCTTCGCCACAATCTCCAGATGTACTGTCCGAATTTTATCGCTTGCAGAATCAGCAGACTCTGGCCTTATTGGATGCCCTTGGACAGCTCGTCCAGGGTCAACGTGCGATGCAAAATGATGCGGCAGCCGCTGCTCCACTGCTACCGCAGCCACAACACGCAGTTGCACCACCTTTTCGTCCTTTTGATGCGGCACTGGAAAGCTGGACGGAGTGGTCACGCCAATTTCGATTCCATCTCGCCGCCTACAGAATTCAAGGTAACGAGTGGCAGCCTTTTTTGTTAGCATCTGTCGGAGTATCCACGTACCGAGTGATAGTGAAATTGTTTCCCCGACGCGACGTAGCAACTCTGTCCTACGACGAAATTTTGTCGGCATTAGATGCATATTTCAAAGAATCAGTCAATGTAGTTGCAAAAAGGTATACTTTCTTTCGTACCAAATGTACGGCAGGTCAGAGTAATCGCGAGTGGGTTGCAACTTTGCAAGGCCTTACTAGGGATTATGCTTTTGAGTGTGAATGTGGACTCCCTTATTCAGATACTATGGTGCATGATGCAATTGCACAGAACGTTTCTGATGTTCGTATACGGGAACAGATTTTGAAACTAGTCAATCCCTCCCTTCCACAAGCGATGGACATATTGGATCGGCAAGACACACTTGACTTTGCTCAGGAATCATTTGCAACTTTGACAGCCGTGTGTCACGTTAACTGGCCCGCCGGGCGCGCTGCACGGAACAGTAAACAGCCCTCGCGCCCGTCCGCACAGCTGCCGCTAAGCCCTCCGCAACGTGTGCCGCGCCAGCAAGCAAATTAAGTGCTAAAATCATGCCCGCGGTGTGCATCTAGACATTCGCGTGAGAATTGCCCATCACGCCAAGCTATTTGCTTTTTCTGTAATAAAAAAGGACATGTTCAAAGTGTTTGCCAGAAAAAGCTTAGATCAGACACTCACAACCATTCCAGGCCCTTTGCTTTGCGCTGGAATCGGAATCGAACGACGAATACTCAGGCTCGTGAACCTTCGCCCATGGACATTCATGTAGTTTATTCCACTCCGCCCAGTGCCACTCTCTATAACAGTGACTATGTTTGTCCCACAAATAGTGTGCGTCGACATCGACAGAAATCCCGTCAAGTCGCAAGTGATTCTGTACCAGTGTCAGTTCCTGTTGCATGAGACAGTCGCTCTTGTCGTCAGCAGGACCATAAACTTTTTGTAGACTTGGACATTCATGGCCACGTGATAACATTCCATCTCGATACCGGAGCTGCAGTATCATTGATGAATAAAGACACGTAAAAACAACTGGGCACCCCTCCGTTGCGTGCCGCATATGTTAAGCTAACTACATATTCAGGTCACAAGATCCCTGTGTTAGGACAGTGCAGCCTTCTTGCAACATACAAGGGACAAACAAAACTTGTGTCATTTTACGTTCTTCATTCTTCTTCTGCAGTGAAATTGTTTGGTTTAGATTTATTTCAGTTGTTTAACTTGTCTATAGTCAATCCGGTCCTATCAGGGAACCAGACTGTGACTTCAACCAGTGTTTCTCGTCTATGTGAAGAGTTTGCTGACATTTTTGCACCGGGCCTGGGTTGCGCTAAGAACTATAAAGCACATTTGGAACTGAAAGTACACACGCAACAAAAATTTTTCAGAGCGCCCAATGTTCCCCATGCATTGCGTGATGAGGTCGCACGAACGTTACACGATTTGGAATCACAAGGTGTGATTGAACGTGTGCAGGCTTCTCTCTGGGCATCACCCTTAGTAATTTTGCCAAAACCTTCAGGAAAATTGAGACTTTGTGTAGACTTCAAGGCAACGGTGAATCCACAACTAGTGATTGCAACTTATCCTTTTCCCCGCCCAGAAAATCTTTTTGACAAAATGCGCCCGGGTAAATATTTTTCGAAGTTGGACCTAGCAGATGCGTACTTGCAAATACCAGTGGACGACGAATCCCAGCGCGTCTTGGTGGTTAACACGCATCTTGGTTTGTATCGATTCAAAAGACTGCCATTCGGGTGTGCATCTGCCCCTGCTTTGTTTCAGCAATATCTGCAAACTGTTTGTGCCTCGGTCCCTACTGCAGCAAACTATCAGGACGATATTGTGATCTCAGGAAAGACAGAAGAAGAACATTTAGCCCATCTAAGAACATTATTTCAGGTCTTGCGACAAAATGGTCTTCGCTTGCGGAATGACAAATGTGTGTTTTTTGCTTGTGACTTACCCTATCTGGGTCATGTAATCAATGCCCAAGGCATACATCCCAGTCCAGAACACCTCGGTGCCATACAACACTTGCCTTCGCCGCAGAATTTGAAGCAGCTACAGAGTGTGCTGGGAAAAATTAATTATTACCACAGATATGTGCCACATGCCTCTTCCATTTCAGCCCCACTTCATCGCTTACGCCGTAAAGGTGTTCCGTTTGTCTGGACGACGGAATGCGAACGCGCCTTCCGCCAGTTGAAATCGGCGTTGCTTTCCAGTACTTGCCTTACGCCATTCTATCCCCAGAAACCCCTTTTGTTGATGGTAGATACATCGGATTTCGGGATCTGTGCTGTGCTTGCGCACAAAGATGGATCACATGAACGCCCTATTCCCTTTGCGTCCAAATTGCTCTCGTCTGCGTAAAGAAATTATTCACAGATCGAGAAAGAAGCCTTGGCTCTTGTATTTGGTGTTACAAAGTTTCACGATTTCTTGTATGGTCGTCACTTTACCATCATCACCGACCACAAACCCTTGACGTCGCTTTTTCATCCGAACCAGCCTGTCCCTCCACGTACAGCGCAGAAATTCATTCGCTGGTCTATTTTCCTCTCGCAGTACCGCTACGATATCTTGTATCGGTCCACTGCTAAGCACGGAAACGCCGATGCGTTGTCCCGTTTGCCTGTTGCTGAGGATAGAGCATTTGATTCGTCCGAACTTGCTTGCACGCTCATTGATGCGGAAACTGATGACGTGGTCGAATCGTTTCCGATTGATTTTCGTCGCGTAGCTACAGCCACAGCTGCTGACCCTGTCCTTGCTCCCGTTTTGCGTTTTGTTGCTACACAATGGCCCTTGTCAAAGTCACGGATCGAGGATCCGTTGGTGCGCCGATTTTTTGCTCACAAGGAGAGTCGTTTTGTTGGACGTGGTGTTTTGGTGTTGTGTTCTGATAATGATCAGTTCAGTGTCGTGGTCCCACGTTCGTTACAGTCCTCTCTCTTACGGCTTCTCGACAAAGGACATTGGGGTATAGTGCGAACGAAACAACTTGCTCGTCAGCGCTGTACTTAGTTCTGAATCGGTGCTGCGATTACGAATATGTGTTGTTCTTGCATGGCGTGTGCCGAACAACAATCCGTACCACAGCGGAAATTCTTTGCATGGCCAAAAGCCACTTCCCCTTGGCAACGCTTACACATCGATTTTGCTGGTCCGTTCTGGAATGCTCGATGGTTGGTTGTTGTCGATTCCTTCAGTAATTTTCCTTTTGTTGTCCGGATGTCTTCCACGACGTCATCTGCAACCATCCAAGCGTTATCCGCTATCTTTTGCATTGAAGGTCTTCAACAGACTATTGTTTCCGACAATGGCCCTCAATTCATGTCCGCAGAATTTCAGTCATACTGCAAGGCCAATGGTATTCAGCATCTGACATCCACGCCGTTTTCACCTCAGTCAAACAGTGCCGCTGAACAATTGGTTCGGACTTTCAAGTCACAGATGTTGAAGTTGAAAGAGTCGCATTCTAGGGAGGACGCGGTTATTGCTCTTTTTGTCCTCGTATCGCTCTCAGCCCGGAGATGGTCGCTCGCCGGCTGAGTTGCTCCACGGTCGTCCTCATCGAACCTTGATGTCTTTGCTACATCCGCCGCATCAGGTTTCTGTGCAGCGGCAGCCACCTGCTTTTGCTCCAGGCGACGTTGTATACTATCGCAACTATCGCGGTTCACGGCGTTGGCTCGCAGGGTGCATTCTTCGCTGGCTCGGCCGTGCTATGTATCTGGTTTTGGGGGCCTCTGGTGAGGTGCGTCGGCATTTCAATCAGCTGCGCCTCTGTAGTTGCACGGGTTCTGCCGCTCCCCTTCTTCTTTCAGCGACGCTGCCGTCCGGTCAGCGACCTGGGGACCCATCTACAGGCTCGCCTCATCCCCAGGTGTTACCGACGATGCCTTCCATTTTGCCCCATGGCGACGCGCCGCCGCCGCCGCCGCTGCCGCCGCCGCCGCCTGTTCTCCCGCCGGTGCCGCCCGCAGTGGACGCGTCGCTGCAGCCGCCGTGCACCTCCCTGGGTCATACACCGCCGATCGCTTCCCGTGACCAGCTGTCTTCCGACATGGGACTCTTGACCGCTCCGGACCAGATGGTGTCTTCGCCCGTCGGGTGCCCCGACTCGATGGAGGTCGACCCTTCGGCCCCTCCTGTCCCTCTAAGGTCGCATACACCGCATGTTGGCGTGCACCTTCGACTAGGTTTTCAGGCGTTTCCTAGCTCCCCTCGGACCGAATGGCCGGGTGCGGGTGGCACAGCCTCGCCTGTTGTTAGGCTCCCCACCTCGTCGCATACGTCAACATGGGGTCCTCCCCACGGCGGGCGGAAGCCTTATAACACCACCGTTCGCCGATTTGCGGGGGAGGAATGTGGTGTCACCGCCAGACACCACACTTGCTAGGTGGTAGCCTTTAAATTGGCCGCCGTCCGTTAGTATACGTCGGACCCGCGTGTCGCCACTGTCAGTGATTGCAGACCGAGCGCCACCACATGGCAGGTCTAGAGAGACTTCCTACCACTCGCCCCAGTTGTACAGCCGACTCTGCTAGCGATGCTACACTGACAAATACGCTCTCATTTGCCGAGACGATAGTTAGCATAGCCTTCAGCTACGTCATTTGCTATGACCTAGCAAGGCGCCATTACCAGTTTATATTTAGCTTCTTATTAACATACCGTCAAGAGCGATGTACACCAATTATGGATTAAAGTTAATTATTCTACCAGTTACCTCCCGTTTTGCTAGTCTTATTTCTCTGACCTGTTCCAGACCTCACGCCAGTCCACGTGTATTTAAACGCGCGCATATCGGCCTCCTCTAGCAACACGGTGTTGGCTCTTCTGCCAACACAGCAGTAACAGAAACCCATTCTGGGTCTTATTCATGCCCTAAGAACTTTCTAACGATTTGCTTGAGTGATAGCTATGCTTCATTCTCATTTAAGGTCATTGTGGATTCAGAGTCAACATCTAATATCAATTTTCTCCTTTTAGTTTAGCTTCTGAAAGGTGTGGAAGCTTGTGGCAGAGATACTTAAAACATAGTGCATCTTTAGGCAAAGCCTTTACAAACTGTTTCATTAGACCTAATTTTATATGTAGAAGTGGTAAGTATGTTTTTTGTTATCTACAAGGTTTTGCGTAGAAGGTTTTTCTCGCCAGGTTTTAAAGACTCTCTCACAGGTCAGTTCTTTCTGCACCAGTGTGGATCACTAGCCCTACTGTCCCATTCACATAAGAAATATGAAAATTTGGTAAAGCCGCCTTGCTGACCAAGGAGCATTCATGGTACTTTTAGATCGCCACGTACCATCGAGTCCTGAATAGAATGGCCTATTTCATTAAACACGATTTCTAGGTTTTCATAGCTTACTTTCATATGAACAGAATGTCCAACAGGTATAGATGCATACATGTTACCATTGTGTAATAAAACAGCTTTTAAACTAGTTTTGGATAGATCAAAAAAGTCTCCAGTCTTCCTTTTTTTATTCAATACCAAACTCATTCATCAGACTGGGAATGTCTGAGCAGTACGCTAAATCTCCTTCGTGTTGAAAAAACTTGGAAAATTGCTGCTCTTTCTTTCTATACATGTATATTCAGTTTACAACTGCCAATAATTTCTTTACTTTTAATCTAGTGCCAAACAATTCAGCTTTTCCTATCGTTAAGCCCAGATACCTAACCAAATCTTTAAGCTCGGTCTGAGTAAACAATTTGGACTATAGACTCTTTGTATTACAGTGGAATTCATCATCATCTTGTTCATGTGAATCAGATTTACATCAAAAAATACTTCTGTTGGAATGAAATTTAAATCATGTGGTGGTTCAGGAAGCAGGAGTTGTACACCATGCCCTACTGGTCGGATGGGGGAGGAAGGTTAGAGTAGCTTATTACCTACTTGTTTTTCGAATTACGACCAGTAATATCAACACTGCAAAAGTAGCTATCATCGGAATGATTTCTCGGCTCCCCCCATATCAGAGGAACAGCAAAACTAAAGGGTTTTTTTTTCTCCTTTTTGGACCATTTTCTCAGATGTTCAACACACACACATAACATACATTACGTGGCGCCCGAGGTTTATTTTTATCACCAAGTGTAGATCCAAAGTATGATGTATAAACTTTTTACAATGTCTGTAATGTTTCTTTGGTGCTTTTTAATAGTAAATTCACCTCAAATATAACAAAAACTGTCATCAGAGCTTTTATAACTACGATTAGACATTGTACTGAGCACATGTACAGGAAACGGAAAAGTGAGGTTTGGTTGACAGTAAACAAAACACCATGTGTTACTAAAAAATAGCATCGACCTTTTTTGCCAGCTAATTTTTTTCAACAGTGTTACCAACGTACAGTCTACATTCATTACTCCTCCTTTTTAAATTATTTTAACTATATAAAAGCTGTTAAATTCTTTAAGAAATTGCTTAATTTAATAAATTTAATTGTAAAATGTGAAGAAATGGTGGGTAATGCAGATTTTTAAGTATCATATTTGGATTTACCACCATAAGTAACGTAACAATAAGATAATTTCTGCAAAAAAGTTTTACCATCGTTGGCCTGTGTAATCTTTATGAGGGTGTCTTTCCTAACATTGAGGTCGAGCAGTACCCTACAAGTGAAGTATTCGTGGACGTATTCTCCATGGAATTCCAGAAACTACTCACTGTTATCCCATTTACATCTATCTATATCTGCACATACATACATACTCCAAAATCAGCATCCGATGCGTGGCGGAGGGTGTCTTGTACCACTACCAGTCATTTCTTTTCCTGTTCCACTCGCAAATAGAGCGAGAGAAAAATGATAGTCTAAATGCTTCCGTAGAAACCCTACTTTATGCTATACATCGTAACGTTAGTGACGGAAAAATGAATCGGAGCTCTATATACACATGGAGAGAAACAGTTTGAAAAACTAGTAACCGTGCTGCAGGATAGGTTGTGCTGAGAAATAATTGAAAAAAAATCTGAAGTTAGTCTGTCAGGCCATTGCGTTTACTGTAAAACGATCTTCAAAGGTC
The DNA here is from genome assembly GCF_023864345.2 of Schistocerca serialis cubense. Taxonomy (NCBI): domain Eukaryota; kingdom Metazoa; phylum Arthropoda; class Insecta; order Orthoptera; family Acrididae; genus Schistocerca; species Schistocerca serialis. The sequence continues at coordinate 469,098,207 of NC_064640.1, forward strand.
AGAAATTTTGTGTGATGTGGTTGGTGTCTGTGAGGGTACTTGTTTTGGTATAGCCGTGTTGCCTCTCGACTATTTCCATCTGCTTGGCTATACACCATCTTGGTTTGTTCCCGACATGAATGCCATCCTGTTATTCATGTCGGGAACATTCCAATGTGGTATTTTTGTACGGCCAAGGAGATGGAAATGGTCGAGAGGCAGCACGGCTATACCTAAACAAGAACCCTCACAGACACCAACGACATCACACAAAATTTCAGACCCTTTAAGATCGTTTTACAGTAAACGCAACGGCCTGACAGACTAACTTAAGAGCTTTTTTTAGACAATTATTTCTCGGCACAACCTACCCTCCAGCACCGTTACAAGTTTTTCAAACTGTTTCTGTCCATATATACATATATACTTTCTGTTGACACTGGGGCACATACAAAACGTTACGAGTAGTAGTTGTCTGGGCTGACTCAGCTTCACAGTGCCAAAACCAAATAGCAAATATCTGCCGAAACACCAGAGAAGATAGGCCTGAAGATTCACAGGAGAGACACGAAATGTAATATAGAGAGTGAACATAATAAAACCGACAAACTGCGGGCACGGATTCCCGACTGAAAATGGAGAATAAAAGGTCCTATGAAATGCATCGTTGCCACGGTAGATGACGCTGATGAACAGCACTTCCTCTGACCACGTGCGGTGTGTTCCTTATGTGGTGGTGGGATGTGTGATTGACGCGAATCCTAGTACAAAGAATACCTAAGTGGCCCGCCAAGGAAGGATTGTGCGTATCCTGCATAACAACCGCTACCATCTCGATCACTTGCAATCCCATGAGCACCTGTTGCGACGTAAATGCGATGAAGCTGTGCACCGTGTTTCAGGAAGATTTGTTGTCGTTGCACGTCCATTTCTGGACACATGTCCACAGGAACTTTTTCCTCCATTTTTAGTTAGGAAGCTGTCCCTGCAGTTTGTCGAAATTAACTGAAACTGGAAGGCAATGTGGCGAGAGTCTGCTGTTGCATTGTAAACACCACCTTCAAAGCACTCATCCCAGGCTCTAAGATTATATGCAGCAACTCAGGCTTACGATGCTAAGACCACTCATTTGCTATACGACAAATACCGGATGAGCTATGAGTGTTGTATCCACAACAACGCCATATGGTAGGTTCTGGCATTTGAGATGGGGCCTAGGAACACTATTTCAAATACCTGTACCTTTCCCGGTTTTTGTAGGAACATTAACTTTACGTCTGGCAGTTGTCCATTTACGAGTAAATCCACCGCATTGTTGTTCGCTTGTCGAAGCCGAAACAGTAACGTCGGTCGTTCATATTTCATTACGGGAAAAAAACTGCTGTAATAACTTCTTAAACAACTTGAGAACTTCAACAATTGTATGTTTTGTTTATAGAGCTCGCATGGTTTTTTTTTCTCAGCCGAATTCAGTTACACTGGTGGTGAAATATCGAACGCTTAAACGACTGCTATGTCGAAGCTACAGTTCCATCTCAATATGCATAATATGATGAATAGCTTACTACATTAACGTCTATTATTTACTACATTACAAACAATTTTTCACAAGACGTAACTTAATAATAAAATAGGTCAGTGACGATACACTGGCTGCTTATGTGCTAAAACTTTTCTACAGAAACGGTGACAGGTTGTAGCGAAGATGCGCTACTTGCAGAATTTTTCCTACTTTGACAGGAAATCTGAATACTGAGAAAAAAGGGAGAGTTCTTGTTTGTACAGCACTGATTTGTGGAAGACACCTTTCATACGTGGATTCGGAGACAGTAAGCATTGATTCAGGCGTCTGATATTGACCATCGCTTCTGCAATCTTCGGTTCCTCCGCTTGGCATTTGCGTGAGCACTTTGCTATACATATTAAACAGTTTTTTGACTGGCTGTTGATTACAGCTTTGCTGTTAAATTTAATTCTTCGTAAAAACTGTATGTATTTCTCATTTTGTTCGGAAGTAACTAAGGACTAAGGTTTCACCATTCCCGTCTAATGTCCGTGTATCCAGAATGGTTTCTTATCAGTTAAATGAGGAGATTCACCCAGAAACTAAGTGTATCCAACTGTAGTATGCGTCAAACCCTGACCTCCAACGTGAATCCAGGTTCTCGAAAATCACCCTCACACACAGTAAAACAGCGAGCTGCAAGGGGTGGCGTACGGGCCGCTTCTGCTGGGTCAATAGGGCAGGTTAGCTGCAGTGGGTGAAAACAGATAGCGCCCAGAGAACAGTGGCTGCTGGCCTGAGTACAAGAGCGACTCTCTGGCTTCGTCTCCAGGCCTTGAGGGAAGCTGTAACGTTGCCCCTATACCTAACAACCAATCGCAGTAATGCTACTGCCCATTAGGGCTTCCACGTCGTGAACATAGAAACCATAAATAGTCATAGCATAGCATAGCTGCGTTCACACCTCGCGCCGAGCCAGCACCGCGAAGAAGGGAAAAATTCACTTCCTTATTTTCAAGGTGTTAGAAACTCTTGGTGGTGTATAAGACTACACCACTTCGTTTTATAAATAGTGTATTTCTTAAAAGCTTTACTTACCTAGTAAAAAAAGAAAACTCTACAACTTTTGGTCTTGCGTGATTTCTTAGTAGCGTTTCTCAGTCGATTTTGAAAAATAATATTCACGTTAAAACATTTGATTTTCCTGCACGTAGAGAGAGTAGCATCGTAGTTTCGCCTCAGCGTCTGAGTTATACGTTTTATTTGTGAAGGAGGCTTTTATCATTCTCTTTCAGGGAGGATCTCTTAACCTTATCGACCCACTGAGGGGTTCGCAGAGTACTCTGTAGCCTCCTCTGACCATACCGGGCTGCAGCTGTCAGGGCTTCGTGGTCCAGCCCGGTCCTCATCCAACCTGCTCGTTTAGTCTTCTTCCCCCCTCTCACGTGGTCTGTTACACAAGTTCATACGTCGTTTCTCTTTGAGTATCTTACCCTGTCCTTGTTGCTAGTCTTTCCTATGTAATTTCAGAGTGGGGTACCTCTGCTAAGTGGCGGGGGCTGTGGGACGTAAATTCTGCGATCAAAAGTATCCGGACACCTGGCTGAAAATGACTTACAAGTTCGTTGCGCTCTCCATCGATAGTGCTGGAATTCAGTATGGCGTTGGCCCACCCTTAGCCTTGGTCATAGCTTCCACACTCACAGGCATACGTTCAGTCAGGTGCTGGAAGGTTTCTTGGAGAATGGCAGTCCGTTCTTCACGGAGTGCTGCACTGAGGAGTGGTATCGATGTCGGTTGGTGAGGACTGGCACGAAGTCGGCGTTCCAAAACATCCCAGAGGTGTTCTGTAGGATTCAGGTCAGGCCTCCTTGCAGGCCCGTCTATTACAGTGATTTTATCGTCGTTAACCACTCTGCCACAGGCCGTGCATTATGAACAGGTGCTCGATCGTGTTGAAACATGCAATCGCCATCCACGACTTGCGCCTCAACAGTGCGAAGCAAGTAGGTACTTAAAATATCAATGTAGGCCTGTGATGTGATAGTGGCACGCAAAACAACGAAGGCTGCAAACCCACTCCATGAAAAACACGACCACACAATAACACCACCGCCTGCGAATGTCATTGTTGGCACTACACACTCTGGCAGATGACGTTCACACGGCATTCGCCATACCCACACCCTGCCATCGGATTGCCACATTGTGTACCGTGATTCGTCATTCCACTCAACGTTTTTCCACTGTCCAATAATACGATGTTTACGCTCCATACTCCAAGTGAGGCTTCGTTTGGCATATACGGGCGTGATTTGTGGCTTATGAACAGCCGCTCGACCAAGAAATCCAAGTTTTCTCAGCTCCCGTGTAACTGCCACAGTACTTGCAGTGGATCCTAATGCATTTTGCAACTCCTGTTTGATGGTCTAGATTAATGTCTGTCTATTACACATTACGACCCTCTTCAACAGTCAGCGGTCTCTGCCAGTGAACAGACGAGGTTGGCCTGCACGCTTTTGTGCTGTACGTTTCCCTTCACGTTTCCATTTCATTATAAGATCGTAATCAGTGGACCTAGGGATGTTTAGGAGAGTACAAATATCACGTACAGATGTATGATAGAAGTAACACCCAATAACCTGACCGCTGTCAAAGTCTATGAGTTCTGCGGAGCACACCTTGCTGCTCTCTCACGATGTGTAATATCTACTGAGGTCGCTGATATTGAGTACCTGGCAGTAGGTGGCAGCAGAATGCACCTAATATGGACAACGTATGTTTTTAGGGGTGTCCGAATACTTTTGATCACATAGTGTATGTCCCCTCATTACGCTCAGCTTTCTGGCCTTCCGGCTGATAACTCGATCTGGCCAGTCTTCGTCCCTACCTCTATATCCATTTCTTGTTTTTTGTCCCTTATCTCGCCTTCGTTGAACTTTCGTAGACCTTGGAGTTTCCATTCTCTGGGTTTTGCGCGGTGTGGTACCACAGACCTGCAGTCATTTTGACCTGTCTTCTCAGCGAAAAAGGGCAGACGACCTAGTAGTTATATCCCTTTAATCATCCAATCAGTGTAGCACCTTAGTTTCCTAATAAACCATTTAACTTTTCATAATTCGTAGTAGTCATTGTGACATGACGCTATTTGTCAACCACGTGAACCTTTTGCTTTTCAAATGGCGTACACAAATACATGTCTTCTTTCAGATGTAAATGAGATTTATTGAGTGACTTCAATGCCGTGATCGCGAGCCCACGGAATTTATTTGGTTTAGCGTAGTGTCAAACACAGCAGAATATAATAAAACAGATTACTAGCGATTGGTTTAGCCCTAGTGTCGATCCGTAGTCTTGTTTTAATGAACTATGTCTTGCAAAATCGAAAAATATACCAATTTTTCCTCCGCCGATACAAGGGGCTGCACATTATATTATAAAATGCAAAAAATTAATTTTGGTCCACATCCTACAATTACCAGCATGCACACATAGTGTTTCCAATTAGAAGAGAAGAAGAAATTTTTTCTCAGATGAGATTTTGGTGTTGATGGACTACAATAAAAGGTTGCAACATTGCACTTAATTTCTTTCTTGTTGGAGATGAAAAACTGCAGATGCTGAAAAACATAATTACATTTATAGATGTTTCTCTGCCTTAGTTTCACTAATACGTGGGATGTGCATTTTTAACATTTTCGCTTTTGTAGTTCTGCGCAAGTACTGTACAATACCACATGCTGTAAGTAATTACATGCTTTACATCGCCACTAGCTCAACTTTCAAATAACTGTTTATAGCTCTTGGGAATAGTATTCATTTTAGGAAATTCATGCAATGAAACCAAAGCTAAGTGGAATTACGTTTCAGTGCATACTTTTCTGGATCATTCGATGACAAAACTACGACGTTCTCGGCATGTCAAAGGTGCTTACATTCCGATTTTTTTTTACTTTAACTGCAAGAAAAATGCGCGGATTCAGCCTAGCCCCGAACACTGCCAAACAGGTAAATTAATTACGGTCAACTGTTGTGTTACATCGTGATGCAGTTCAAACCAGTTTAAAGGATACGATTTATGCGTCACTGTCTGTTGCTGCATAGTTTTTCCCGGCTTTGTGGACTTGTCCGCAGCGCCAAAACATGCACACTGTTTCACAGCTGTACGGTCAAAGTAAGACAGGTGCTGCCAGATTTGGTGCGCCACTATCCAATTAGTGCCATCTTACACAACAATGATTTCATTATTCTTTTTGTTTCGTTTTCACATTTTTGTGTCTCATCGAATTTTGAGGCACATAGGGAATGGGTGGTTATGGCCTCGTCTTATGAATACTGAAAGACAGATAGAGTTTTCTCCCTATGTCCTTCAGAAACGAGTAACAATACGTTTCAGTATGAGCTGAAGCACATGGAGACGAAAATTTCAAAACATAATATATTTTTACGGGAGTACAACGCAAGGAGCGAAGTTTGTCTATAACGATGAAATAAGTTGGACTAGTGCACAGTCATTGTTTTAAAGCAGAACTTTTTACTGAACTCACTGTCTCCTATTCATTATACACATTTTCGAGTTTTAAAACCTCTTCTTCAATGTTTGACCCAGTACTTTTTTTCTTTTTTTTAGTGATGCTGTACTTCACAACACACTGACATCTGGTAAGGACGCTTTTAGCTACCACACACATATAGCCGGCCGCGGTGGTCTAGCGGTTCTAGGCGCAGGTTCGAATCCTGCCTCGGGCATGGATGTGTGTGATGTCCTTAGGTTAGATAGGTTTAAGTAGTTCTATGTTCTAGGGGACTGATGACCACTGATGTTAAGTCCCATAGTGCTCAGAGCCATTAGAACCATATATATATATATATATATATATATATATATATATATATATATATATATATATATATATATAGAGTTATTACAAATGATTGAAGCGATTTCACAGCTCTACAATAACTTTATTATATGAGATATTTTCACAATGCTTTGCACACACATACAAAAACTCAAAAAGTTTTTTTAGGCATTCACAAATGTTCGATATGTGTCCCTATAGTGATTCGGCAGACATCAAGCCGATAGTCAAGTTCCTCCCACACTCGGCGCAGCATGTCCCCATCAATGAGTTCGAAAGCATCTTTGATGCGAGCTCGCAGTTCTGGCACGTTTCTTGGTAGATGAGGTTTAAACACTGAATCTTTCACATAACCCCACAGAAAGAAATCGCATGCGGTTAAGTCGGGAGAGCGTGGAGGCCATGACATGAATTGCTGATCATGATCTCCACCACGACCGATCCATCGGTTTTCCAATCTCCTGTTAAAGAAATGCCGAAAATCATGATGGAAGTGCGGTGGAGCACCATCCCGTTGAAAGATGAAGTCGGCGCTGTCGGTCTCCAGTTGTGGCATGAGCCAATTTTCCAGCATGTCCAGATACACGTGTCCTGTAACGTTTTTTTCGCAGAAGAAAAAGGGGCCGTAAACTTTAAACCGTGAGATTGCACAAAACACGTGAACTTTTGGTGAATTGCGAATTTGCTGCACGAATGCGTGAGGATTCTCTACCGCCCAGATTCGCACATTGTGTCTGTTCACTTCACCATTAAGAAAAAATGTTGCTTCATCACTGAAAACAAGTTTCGCACTGAACACATCCTTTTCCATGAACTGTTGCAACCGCGCCGAAAATTCAAAGCGTTTGACTTTGTCATCGGGTGTCAGGGCTTGTAGCAATTGTAAACGGTAAGGCTTCTGCTTTAGCCTTTTCCGTAAGATTTTCCAAACCGTCGGCTGTGGTACGTTTAGCTCCCTGCTTGCTTTATTCTTCGACTTCCGTGGGCTACGCGTGAAACTTGCCTGCACTCGTTCAACCGTTTCTTCGCTCACTGCCGGCCGACCCGTTGATTTCCCCTTACAGAGGCATCCAGAAGCTTTAAACTGCGCATACCATCGCCGAATGGAGTTAGCAGTTGGTGGATCTTTGTTGAACTTCGTCCTCAAGTGTCGTTGCACTGTTATGACTGACTGATATGAGTGCATTTCAAGCACGACATACGCTTTCTCGCCTCCTGTCGCCATTTTGTCTCACTGCGCTCTCGAGTGCTTTGGTGGCAGAAACTTAAAGTGTGGCTTCAGCCGAACAAAACTTTATGAGTTTTTCTACATATCTGTAGTGTGTCGTGACCATATGTCAATGAATGGAGCTACAGTGAATTTATGAACTCGCCTCAATCATTTGTAATAGCCCTGTATATATACATACATATATATATATATATATATATATATATATATATGTGTGTGTGTGTGTGTGTGTGTGTGTGTGTGTGTGTGTGTGTTGTGGTGATTTTGCGGTGAGTTCGGAGGGTGCATACACATGCAGAAAGAGATGATCTGTGCCACAACACTAAAAACAGTGGTTTATGAAACATGAGCTATAGTAATACATTATAATTAGTGCAGGTTATCAGATAAAGTTTTCCAATAAATGATAGAATGCCAGGAATAGAGTATTTTGGTGTAGAGTTGATGCTGTAACTGTTGTACAACTGAAATGTTAAAAAATTTGTGCATAAAATAAATTAAAACAAAACATGAACTTTTTTTCGTCTTCAGTGAGACCTATTGACGAAAACAGCATGTTGAGTGACAAAGGCTTATTAACATTTGGTGTGATATTTGTGACAAAACAGATGGGAGACATGTTATACGTTTACTGCAGAGCCTGAAGTGTAGCTCCACTGGCATGCACGGGCCGCCGGCTCAAGAGGGGAATATTCAGGATTCTGGCTGCGGCCCGCGCCGCTCGGTTCGGCTATTGCTGTGCAAGCGCGGCCCGGCCGCAGCGCTAGTGTGAACACTGCACTGCAAATCAAAGGGTTTACAATCGAGGCGCGTCCTAGCCAGCCCGAGCCGAAAGGTGATAATGATACACAACAATGATTTCATTATTCGTTTGGTTTTGTTTTCACAATTTTCTGTCTCATCGAATTTTGAAGCTCATAAATTTTGAGGCCCATCAAGTTTCAGCCTGGGGTGCAGGGTGAACACACTCGTAAGATGTGACGTAACGGCGACCAACGGAAGATGGCACTGTAGGAGCTGCGCTCAAGAAGACACGTTTTGCTGTATGCTGTTACCCTATCCGCAAACCCCATTCCCCTATTTTGATTTCAGAGCGTGGAGAAAGCAGCAAAGTTGACAGGTTCACCAACAGTGATAATGAACACATTCTAAGCAACACGTATGAAAACCAGAGGTAGCTGAAGTGTGCTCATCTCATAGGAAGAACTCCTCCTCTTATTGGCGGGAAGAGGGGAAAGTGGTATCTCTTATTGGCGGTAAGAGGGATATGACTATATGATGCTAGTGACTAGTAATATCTACTTGTATATAATGAGCGATGGATCACAACAGCGAACACGCCATTACCTGCACAGCTCTATTCTGCCAGTATTACTTCGGCTGTCAAAAACTGCTATATGTCCACACCCACAGGCTATTGCGTGGAGAAAGAAAAACTGATGAAGAAGGAATCCGACTGGAGCATACACCATCTTATTCCGACTTAAGCTACTGTTATCTCCATAATGTTGGGATATCACTTTTACTATCTTGGATACAGTGAGTGCTTTCAGTAGCACTAATTACGTTTCTGTGTTTTTCATGCATTGCCTAAGTTATTTAGGACAAATAGATATCAGCCAGATTGGATCCTTTGGAAATGACATGGCCAATTTCCTCCTGCATCTTTGCACTCTCAGTGTCCCATCATCTAAGTAGTTTTGATTATTATCTCTTTCCTCCCTTCAGAAAACCAACACACATATACTCTCTCTCACTTTCTGGGTCTGTGTAGGAGGGTAGCTAAAAATTTAGCACGCTTCTGATGGGAAGGGTTGGAACCATGTGAATCTTTCATTATGATTACAATGTGAGTGCGTTTACAGGTGCTCCCAGTAGTGACGCCATAGCTGTGTGTAATAGCGATCTTATTGCCTACCTTGATGTGCTTAATTTTTCAGTGATAAGGTGTTTATAAAAATGCTTCCAGGTGAACACATGAATGAAAAAGATGAAAGAAAAATTAGAGTTTAATGTTCTATCGAAAGCGAGGTCATTAGAGAGTTGCAGATCGATGGAATTTGTTAAGGATGGGGAAGGAAGCTGGTCGTGGCCTTTCAAAGGAATTATCCCGACATTTGTCTGTAGTGATTTAGAAAAACAGAAATCTTATTGACCAGACGACGATGTCAACCATCACCGTCATGAACGTGAGTCCAGTGTGCTAACCATTGTGCCACTTCACTCATTGTGAACTTGTGACAATCCTCTCTAATAACAATAATGGAAGTGAGGCTTCCAATTACTTTGATTGTTTCCCTCAATCAATTCCGATTATGTCCATAAGGATAAGTTAATAATTTTATACAAGCATCTAAAGTGTCTCCTTGTACCACAAAACAATTAAATATACTCCCACACCTGACATGTGTAAGGCACCACACGGACTGAGATGCTGCTGGTGGTGCTACGGTTATTACCACTGGAATTAGCAATGATGAAATGAGATACACAAGCTCTGTTCAAGAAGGGCGAATATGATATGGTAAAGAACAAACTGGGCTCAAGAGCCACTTAAAACAAGGAAATACTAACATACATTGATAGAGAAATGAAAGAAACCTGGGACCAGGTAAAAACGGGGTGGAGAACCTACTAGTTCCTTCCCAACATAAAATGAAGGCTCAAGAATGTCATCCTTCTTTCTGACCAAGGAAGATACATATTACCATTCGGGATATGATCCCTATGCCAGTTACTAACGAAATGTTTGGCAACGTACCACAGATATTTAACAATACACTTGTTTATAACATGGTAAGGAATGTGGAGCTTTGGCACAAACTGGACTTGCTGACAGCTAAAATAGCTTTCGATCAGTATGTCTACATGGCCTAGAGAGACAATAAAGAAGAGGCCACACCTCATGATAACTGGAGCACACAACAGGAGAACATCAATTAACAGCTTTCCAGAGTCAGCCACGAGATGGCCTTGGGAATGACCAGAAATGATTTCCTGAGACACTGACAGCTACCTCCCAATTTCGTCAAACTTGGGTAGCATTCCAGTACAGCCACTGTGAATTCTGAGTTGTGTCTATGTATGCCAGGGGCTAATCAACCAAACAAACTGAGAAATCTAATATCATCCTGATACCAAGTACTGGAATGTAATGAATAGCGTAGTGTAGTGTTGTATAATATAGTGTAATCAGGAATGATAAATTTCAAAAACTGTAATATAGTATTGTAGCATAGTACATGAGACCAGTGGCATGTGCCTTCTAGATTTCTGATGCATCTGTGCATTTAATGGTAAAGGGGTAATCTGTATATTTTTTAAATTGTGGAGATATTTTAGCTATTTTCAACAACATAATGCCCAATTATACTGACTCATTTGAAATTATGCTAAAAATTTAAATGTGCAATATTTGGCGTGTTCTTACACCTAGATAACAGACTAAAGGAAAATGGCAAATAAATAATAAATAAATTCATCACTGTTGTTGTGGTCTTTAGTCTGAAGACTGACTTGATGCAACCCTCGGAATCTATCTCAGACATGATCTTCATCTGTACATAAATAATTCATACTGCATGTACCTGAACCTGGTTATTATAGTCGAGCCTCAGGTCTTCTCTACAATTGGTGGCCCCCACTCTTCCCTCAATCATCAAAGCCACTGTTACCAGTGCTTCATCTTTCAGGTTGTGCCCTATCAGCTTAACCCTACTTCTAATCAACTTGAGCCATAAATTTCTTTTCTTCCTGATTGGTTTCAATGTCTCTTCAGTAGGCATCCAGCCTTTTCATGTAACCTTCAGCATTCTTCGGTAGCAACACATTTAAAAGATAAGTAAGCGCACCATAGACTACTACGCGTGTAAGATTTATCAAGCGAGACAGGGACAGGGAGAGCCAACTGCGCATTGGGAAACTCGAATTGACGAGGTGCAATAGAATTAGTCGATTCGTTAGAAAGAGCCCGTTTTATGCAAGGGTTAAGCAACGATAGAATCCAAACGATAGTAAGAAGCAGAGGCGATGAAATTACGCTAGCGGCAGCAGTGGAGTTAGCACTGCCAGAGCAGAGTGCGGTACCGTCCATGAAAGAGAGGGGACTAGCTCCGAGAGCAACCTTTAACCATGGAAGGGAAACGGCGGCGAGCTCTAGAGATATTAAGGAATTAAAATATTTCACCTGCTGTTTGAGAGGTCATATTGCGAGCAAGTGCAGGAAGAATAAGCCAGAGGGTAGAGTACGGGCAACGACGTGTAAAGAATTCACCAACATTTGCTACGGGTACAACCAGCCTGGGCACACCGATGCAGAATGTCGGGTGAGGCTAAGAAAAATTCATTCGATAGAAGTAAGAGATTTCAAAGACAACAACAGAGAAAGCGATGGACGTTTACGGGAGTGTAGATGTCCACATTGCAACTTACCATGTGACTGTGGAGTCCCGTGTACAAGAGTAAAAGACATAGCCTGCTTTAAGCTTAAGCGGCATGGCCGCTGCGCTGAAGATTGTCATGAAGAGTCCTGGCACGCCTGCAGAAAAGACAGGGTGACAGTATCTAGTAGAACCCGTAAAGTGGTGCAGGGAAACTAAGAGGCGGCAAGGCCACACAGTCGGGGCTTGTTGCGAGAGGTAAACCCACAGTTAGGGTAATAGACTGTGCAACAGAGGCCGGCCGCGGTGGTCTCGCGGTTCTAGGCGCGCAGTCCGGAACCGTGCGACTGCTACGGTCGCAGGTTCGAATCCTGCCTCTGGCATGGATGTGTGTGATGTCCTTACGTTAGTTAGATTTAAGTAGTTCTAGGTTCTAGGGGACTGATGACCACAGCAGTTGAGTCCCATAGTGCTCAGAGCCATTTGAACCATTTTTTTGTGCAACAGAGAAAGATGTTTTAGTATTGTACTGCATAGAGTTAAAAGTATAATTAAAGTTTCTGACAGACACAGGAGCACAGTTATGTTTACTAAAGAGAACAAGTATTGCAGTGAAGAGTGCAATTAGAATTAATGTAGCAGATAGGCTTCGGCTGAAAGGTTTAACAAGCGAAGCCGTGAGTACGATAGGTGCAGTAAGGATACAACTAAATGTGGAATGTGCTGGAAAACTCGGGCACAAGTTCCATGTGTACGGATCGGGATTACACATCCCGTACGACCGTTTAATAGGTAGAGATTTCTTAACAGAGCATAAGGTTATTACAAGGCTGCAGGGGTGAGATATACCCTTGACAGTAGTAGAAGAAGAACCGAAGGGATATGGGATCTAATCGGATTCAGGATTAGGCGGGAGGGGAAATAGGGCCCCGAGAGGAAAGAATACTGTTATTAAGGGTGGGCAGAAATGTACTACAGGAAAGCGAAAAAGAAATGATTATTCCAAGACAGGAATTTGCACAGGTGGTGCATGTACCTGAACCCTTGGTGAAAGGGCGAAATGTTAAATTCATAGTGAGGGCATAGAACTTGTCAGAGGACAGAGTTCATTAAAGAAACATCAGGCTAATGATGGAAGAGTTAGAAAGACTCATAAAAGTACGTGAAGTAAAAGGTAGCACGGATGTCGTAGGAAAGACGGAAAGTCGTGCTACTGTTATGCGAAAGCAATTAAGATTGCATCACTTGAATGCTGAAGATAAAAGGGCTCTAATGGAGGTTATCGGGAGTACGGAGATGTATTTCATTTACGAAAAGACAAATTGTCCTATACTTCGGCAATATAAAGCACAGTATACCAATTGCGTCGGCACATGAAGGGAAGGTAATAAAAGGCAGACCCTTTCGGATCCCAGATCGGAGAAAGAACTGGTAAAGAGCAAATAGAGCACATGTTAAGAGATGACATAATTGTCGAGAGTAGGAGCGCCTGGAACGCACTGTTACTATTGGTTCTTAGAAAGTAAAATTCCAGTGGCAAGCAGAAATGGAGATTCGTATTGGACTACAGACAATTAAATGACATAGCTATATGTGACACATTTCCACTACCGAACATCTCTGATATTTTGGTCCGGCTAGGGCAAGCAAAACACTTCTCGACACTTGACCTTGTAAACGGATACCATCAGATACTGACGGACGAGAAGGACAGAGAAAACTGTGTTCCGTTCGAACTATCAACATTGTGAATATAAGAGAATGCTGATGGGACTGAAGGGAGCCCCAGGATGTTTCCAGAGATTAATGAACACAGTTTTGGCAGGTTTGCAAGGTGTGAAATGTTTGGTTTATTTAGATGACAGAGTACGTTATGGGAAAAACCTGCAAAAGTATAACGAAAAGCTCCGGGAAATATTTGATACGTTGCGAGAGCACAAATTGAAGCTGCAATCAGACAAGTATGAATGCATGAGGAAGAAAGTAATCTTCCTAGGTAACTGTATTACTGACAAAGGAATAGCGTCGAATATGGCAAAGTAGGAGAAGGTAAAGTTCTTTCCACAGCCAGGAACAACGAAAGAATTAAACGGCTTTCTCCGATTAATAGGCTATTACAACCGTTTCATTGCACAATTTAGCAAAATTGCAGAGGCACTTCATGAGCATTTTAACAAAGGAGTTGGGTATAACTGGGGAGAAAAACTGAACAATGCGTTCGAAGAGCTGAAGGAGAAGCTGATAAATCCTCTGCTTCTCCAGTTCCCAGATTTCATGAAACCGTTTATTGTTACAATGGATGCGAGTAACGCTGCCCTGGGAGCCGTGTTATCGCAAGGCAAGAAAGTTGGCGAAGACTTGCCCATTGCATATGCGTCTAGATCTTTGAACAAGGCAGAACTAAATTATAGCACAACAGAAATGGAATTGTTGGCCATAGTGTATGTAGTAAAAGAGCTTTTACCACTTATATATGGAGGAAGGTTTACAGCGGTAACAAAGCACAAGCCACTGACATGGATATTCAGTGTAAAAGATCCGAGTTCGAGACTCCTGAAGTGGAGACTAAAGCTTGAAGAGTATGAATATGAGGTAATATACTAACCAGGAAAGCTAAATAGTAATGCGGAGGCGATAAGAAGAATAAGGCACTAAGGGAAGGAAGAGATAGATACGAAACAGAATATGGAGACAGAGAAGATCTCTGTAGCACAAGCAAGTGGGGAAGAAAATTACGTAAACGTGCGGCAAGCACAAGTCTCGGCATAAATCGAACAGGAAGCAGATAGCGAAGAGGAAATTGGTCCGGAGGGAAAGGAGAACATACTGAAGGAGGGGCATGTAAATCCTTTGGGAGGGCACCAGAAAATGATCAGGACATTAGAAAGAATCAAGGCGTACAAGTGGTGGCGCGGAATGAAGCGCGATATTTAAAATTACATACGGAAAATTTCCGTCAAGTCAGAAAAATAAAAACACGCAGATGAAGACGAGAATGCCTTTCCAGATTACAGACACTGCAGAGACAGTATTTGAGAAATGCTCAATGGATATAGTAGGTCCTCTATATGTATCCAGCACAGGCAAATGTACATGTTAAAATTTCAGGACAACTGAAGTAAGTTTATACAGCAGTTCCAATTGAAAGGCAAGATGCCGAGACTGTAGCTGAAGCACTCGTGGAAAACATTGTATTAAGGTATGGAATTCCATCAGTATTATTAACGGATCATGGTTCCAATTTTGTGAGCGACGCTTTTAAAAGAGTGTCTAAACTGCTGAAAGTTAAGCGTATACATACTACAGCTTATCACCCAGAATCAAATGGTGAGCTAGAAAGAAGTCATAGGACACTTGTAGATTACCTCAGGCACTTTTTATCAGGCGATCAAAATTCTTGGGACAAACGGTTTCCGTATACAAATTCTGCGTTCAACACTACACCACACAGCAGCACAGGCTACACACCATTCGAACTACTAAATGGGATAAAGGTCAACATACCGGGAGTACTGCAGCAGGAATCACAACAGGTAACCTACGATTATGAATCATGTGTAAATAGGCTAAGAGCCAGAATGCAGGAAGCCGACAGAGTGGCTAGAGTCTCGATTACAAAGAGTAAGAAAACCAGTAAGAGACAATATGACATGAAACAGAATCCAAAGTAGGAGGTAAAGTGTTACTGCACGATGAGTCGATGAGACGTGGTAGATCTCTGAAATTAGACTAACAGTGGAAAGGTCCATTTGAAGTATTAATATTTCTGACACTTTGTCAAAGGAGAGATTTTCCATTGACAACAAAGTTAATCGAGTCCGTACAAAATGAATTCGTTCCTTTTAGTAACATTGTAAATTTCTTTATTTACTCCAAGTATTTGTCTTGTAGACAAACTGCCCCACAATTGTTGTAACTGGCTCTTGCTGTCCTTGATGCTTTAACGTTCGGACTAATTCAGCACACGTTTTTTTTATTACAGAGCTTTTTTAACTTTCTGGCCGTGAGAGTACCTGAACATCACGGAGATTATTCATAGAGACGCGTACCATGCTGTGCCGATGAGTGGCATATTCTCCTATTATCCTCCCTTGACCCTCGCTGGTAGCGCCAACGGGAGTGGTAAAGGGGAGGTGTACGCAGCCAGTGAGAAGTCTCCTGGTGGAGACCGGTGCGGCAACGCAGTGGAGTCCCGGTAGGCATATGCGAGTAGTGCCGGCTATCGAAAGTAATTATTTGGCGAATAACACTGGTTTGGGTTTAGGACTACCTGGTGCTTACCTGGACTAATGGCTTAATCTGCATGTGGAGATGTCTCCTTACAGGAGTAATATGATTTTATTCGCGTAACCAGAATAGGATTAATTTGGTAGGTCAACTTCAATACTACTACATCTAATACTTCTGCGATGTTGATAAACTTCAGTCGTTAGGTGGTTTAAGTTATTCATGTATTAGAAGTGAATTCTGATTAATGCTATCACTGTAATTACATTGTAACTCGGGACTCGTGGTGGCTATCAGTTGTGACACTTTTGTTTTCAAAGTTTTAATTATTGTTCGTTTCAGACCGTGTAAAGAAACGTCTGATTTATAAGGTGTTGGGTGAGCAATGGAGGTCCAGAAAATGTTTGGCTTGAAAAGATCCGATATCAGTTTAGCATCGACAGGGGAGCCACGGCTGTTAGCAATACCAGGACCGCAGCGAACTGGGACCGATTGATTGTGGTGACTGAGGTTCGGTCACAGGAAACTACCTTTCTAGGGCAAAGTCATGCATTTTATAACAGTTTACACCACTGTCATTGCATTTGATTCTGTTATAAGATTTGAATATTTGCTTGCTTAAGGTGCGTAAATGATATCTTAAAATTTATTGTTTAATATTTATTTAATGTTCATGGATTTTGTTTCTATGAATAGCCTCAGATACAAAAAAGAAGAGAGTACCTTTATAAGAGTGGGATAAGAATTTAAAAGTTTTACAAGAAGTTTTTGATAAATTTGTTCTTCTGACTCTTTTAAGATTTTGGTTATAAATTCCACTGATTGTAAGTAATTTTACTTTAAAAGGAATTTTCTTTTGATTCGTCCACTTGGACTTACAAGCCTAGATAGGTGCTATCAATGTTTAGTTTTAATAAATGTTTGAAAGTGGTAGTCTGCCTTTTGAGACTCAGTCCTCCCTCCACCGCCCACTTGGTACCAAATGGTAACAGTGCGAAAAGATTGGGTCGGGTAAAGCAGGCTAACAAGTTATTATTCATCTTACTGTTTTTGC
Organism: Schistocerca serialis cubense; assembly: GCF_023864345.2. Classification (NCBI taxonomy): domain Eukaryota; kingdom Metazoa; phylum Arthropoda; class Insecta; order Orthoptera; family Acrididae; genus Schistocerca; species Schistocerca serialis. The sequence goes on from NC_064640.1 coordinate 469,115,443, forward strand.
TGTTCTGTTTCAGTTTGACTATGGCTACAGTGAGAGGCCACACACGTGTGCGGAGGTTCAGTTCTTGTACAAAATCAGGAGCGGTATGAATTCACAAGGAAAAATGGCTCACAGCACTATGGGACTTAACATCTGTGATCATCAGTCCCCTAGAACTTAGAACTACTTAAACCTATCTAACCTAAGGACATTACACACATCCATGCCCGAGGCAGGATTCGAACCTGCGACCGTAGTAGTCGCGCGGTTCCGGACTGAGTGCCTGAACCGCTAGACCACCGCGGCCGGCGAATTCACAAGAAACAATCAATGAATTGGTACTGCAATTAAGACTAAGTATGGAAAAGGCCCATCGTTATTACAGTTCCCCACAGAGATGTACGTTAGGGCATCGAATCTGTTCACGCTTTGCTTCGCGGGTTTGAAATCCAGAAAGAGCTGTTTAGTGAATCAGGAACTACTGCTGATCAACTTACGCGATTGCTAGCGCGTTTCTAACATTATGAGGACTGTTTGGCTGATTTTTTTGGAGTTGTAGACAATGTTATTGGCCCATTACAACAGAGAATGAGACTGCGCAAGGTTATCAAGAAATCAAGGGGAGCTGGTGACTATTTTTGCAAAGTTACCTTAACTTTCACAAGAATAAATCCTACAGTCTAAGGACTTAACGCACCACTAGGTAACTTGTATAGTTGAATTTTAAACTTATTAGATGTCCAAGAGTAGGGAAAGGAGATGGGCTTATCTCAAGTGGAACTGATACAAATCTTGGCCATTAACCTTAGAGGAGCCTTGGGAAAATGGATATTAGAAGTGTTAGATCACAATCGGAGGACTGATGAGCTGCGAAGGGATATTTTCGAGAGGGTAATTCGACATAGGGACATAATAAAACATATACCAGATGGGATTAAACCGCAAGATAGGAGACTGGTTTTTGTACAACACCTAGGACATTCCAGTAACTTAACGACCTAGTAAGACAAACGCACATCATAATTCAGTGACAAGCGACGAAGTAAGAAGGAACATAGAATTTCTAACACGGTGGTACGTTTTCATTGTGGACAAGAAGGCCATTTAGAGCCGAGGAGTAATAGTGTTATGCAACAAGAATTACGTAAGTATACTACTGAGTTTAAACAGAATGTGCAATGCTGGGTGTGGATAAAGAGGACATGTGCAACGTACATGTAGACGAAATAAGATGAGAGGCAAAACTGATTGACGGTATCTAAAAAGGGCCGCTCATAAGATAATGCAATGTGTCTCTCAACTTATGAGTATACGGGCAATTCCTACCAGAGAACGGTGGAATCTCCCTTTTGTATGTTGCAATAATAATGAATAACTTATTTGTGCATTGCTTTATTCGGGAAGCACGATAACACATATGAATGAACAATGATTTAAGACAAATAGTACATACAGCAAGTGGCCTGCCGTTAGTAAGGAAATTGTAAAGTGTACGGAGCTAATAAGACTTGCATGGAAGTAGTTGAATACATAACAGGAAAAAGTAGGATAGGGCAATAGGGCAGCAAAAAGGGAACAGTAAGGCGAGTCTATTAAAATCTCTTAGTTTTACATGTATTTTTGGATCTGATTTCATGGGTCAAGTCAGTCTGACTCATAATTGGGCAAATAATATATCTTGTGATCGGTTTAGGCGAGATTGAAAATTAACCTTTTGTTAACATAATAAGAAGAAAGACTTGGAGAACAGAATAACCGAAGAAAACATTACAAAAAAGTAGACAGTGTAACTCAACAGAAACCGGATCCATCTGAGCACTTACAGATGTATGTCAAATGTAACGTTATGCGAATATGAGTACGCCAAAACTTTCCTGACGTACCCACAACGAAAACAAGTGTTACATACTTGCATGAATTCACCACTGAAGAGCCGGCCGGCGTGGACGGGCGGTTCTAGGTGCTTCAGTTTGGAACCGCGTGACGGCTATGCTCGCAGGTTCGAATCCTACCTCGGGCATGGATGTGTGAGATGTCCTTAGGTTAGTTAGGTTTAAGTAGTTCTAAGTTCTAGGGGTCTGATGACCTCAGATATTTAGTCCTATAGTGATCGGAGGCATTTGAACCATTTTTCACCACTGAAGACACCGAGAAAATTCCATAGTGGTAACCACCTTATCGATTGACCCCGCCCCGTATGAAAGTACTAAAACAGTCAATTCTGGAAAAACAGGAAAAGAGGAGGTATGACCTTTGAAGTCACATTACGCAGCATCAAAACGTAATGGTGGAAGCAGGCCAGTGGTAATTATAAAGTATCGAATAGAAAAATTTTGCCCGCTCAGTTCCAGTTCCAGATTTACATTACCTTCGGCTGGTTCAAAGACACTAAAGATTTTACCACATTACACCTTAATCAGCGTGTAATCAAATTCCATAAAATGAGAAATCCAAACCTCTTGCTGCATTCACTACGGAGTGGAACATCTATGAATTTAATCGAATGTCGTTTGGATTGTCGAATGGAGACACAGTTCTTCCTCAGTTGATGAATCTTATATTCAATGATATAAATTTTAATTTAGGACATAACTTTTTAGAATTTTGGTGATCTACAGAATGGATACTGAGATACGTATGTTAGTTGTGAAAGAAATATTTCTGCCTTTACTACAAGTGGACCTAAATGTAAATCCGGATAAACTGCAAGTAACCTATTCCACCGAATAATTGCCGCATCATATAATCACTCCTGGAGGGGTTATCATAGACTCTTAAAGAGTAAAGACCATATAACACTTTCCATCTCTTAAGATTCCAGCAGTTTAGCACGTTTGGAACTGGCGCATTTTTAACAAAAGTTATTTCAGATTTTGCTAACAGAGTTGCACTATTTAAAGATCTACGAAAGAAAGGACATAAATTTGAATGGAAGCAAGCGCAAAGCGCAGCATTCCAGGACATCAAAGAACCACTGAGTACGGCACAAATTATGATGCTCCCTGATTTAAAAAAAAAAATTTTTGCAAACGTATGTCTCAATGAATGGTATTGGAGCAGTGCTTCTGCAAGTTAGTGATGAGAAACGTCTACCTACAGTTTGTGCGTCGAGGGCCCTTATTGATCTTTAACAGAAATATTCCGTTCAGGAAGTAGCAGCATTAGCAGTCCTCTTAGGACCAGAAAAATATCGATATTACTTAACACACACTCATTTCCGTTTAGACAGACAATCCGACATTCATCTGGGTCTTGGGCAGATCAAGAAAGACTGAACGCATAGCAAGATTGGCAGCGCGTAAACTTGCATTTAATTTCGTCGTCGTCAATGTTCCCGAAACGGCTGATTTAGTGGAAGATACTCTTAGAAGGATGTCTGAAGTAGACAGTGATTAGGAACAACAATGATCAACAAAGGTAAACTTTATAATTACTGACGTGCCACCGCCGCTTACGGGAATGTGGGAGTGTAAGGACAAGGACATGGAAATCCGTAGTATTAAAGTGTAAGTACAAAGGAACGAAATGGGTAAACTCTATTCATTACGAAAGAACATCTTTGTTGTGTTTCACGTTACGATAACAGAAGCGAAAATTGGGGTTCCCTCTTTTGGGAAATGAAGTACTAGAAGAAGTATGCTTGTCGTGCTACATGTACCTAAACACTCCTCTAACCGCTGTACAGTGCAAGGTGCAAGGTATGCCATATTAGTATTTTCCTATTCCATTCGTGTACTGTGAGAGGGAGAGATTGTCTAAATCCCTCTGCACGCGCCCAAATCCGTCTTACCATCTTCTTATGACCCCAACTAGAGGTACGTGTTGTTGGTACCATAATTGTCGCACAGTCTTCGAATACAGGTTCGTTAAATTTACGCAACAGATTTTCTCGAGAACTGCGTCGTCTTTCTTCCAATGACACCCTTTTTAGTTCTCTGAGCATTTTTTTTTTTTTTTACGCTTCGGTACGGGCCACACCGATACTAGCAGCGCATCTCTGAATTCCGCGGTGTCTGTTGCCGCGCATAAGTGACAGGGACTCCAAACACTGAAATAACATTATACAGTTGATCGAACTAGAGTCTTGTACACAATTACCTTCCCCATAACCTTTCTGTTTAATACTATCACTTTTATTTGTGTTGTTTAATGTTAAGTTTACATAATCTTCGCCTTCGTTATCGGTTCTCAGTAGTACCCCAAAATAAGTACACGATGTGGTATGCTTGGCACGTGAAGTAGTGTTCTTGTAAAGAAATATTACACGGCTCTTTCTCTTTGTTATAATCTTTACCTTAAATTTATAGTTATTTATGAAGAGCTGCCGTTCGTTAAACCAAGAGGAAATGTTAACCAAGTCTTTCCGCAATTTATTGCGATGGTCCAACGACGGCACATAACTGCATTATCTGCGACTATTCTTACAGTGCTGCTGCTCCTACCCTATAAATCTTGGCACATATTGACATTAATGATAAAATTTGGGGTCATATTACATTTCGTACAACCAGTCACATTACTCCATCGCCATGTATCTTCAATAATAGTCGATATAGTGGTACAGTTTAGAAAATCTAGAAAGATTCAGTCTCCCTGTTCAACTGCATCAATTGTTCGTAAAATATCACGAATGAATAAAGGATGCTTTGCTTCACTCGATTGTTCTTGTTTTCTGATTCCGTGCTGATGCTTTGAATGGACCTGCTTTCTTCCAGTAGAGTAATGATTTTTATGTCGACAATACGCTGTTGGATCCTGCAAAATATTGAGATTTGCGATACCTGTCTGTGATCTTATGCATCCGATCTGTAACTTTTTTTTTAAACAGGACCGACTTGTGCTCTTCTGTCACACATCACTTTTCGCTACCCAAGCGATTATCTGTTAGTTCGAGCTACGAAAGGAGCAAATCCAGTGGCATATTCAATGTAAAATGTAGCTTGTATTCCTTCTGGGCCTAACTCCCTGATCTCTTTCATCGTTTTTCAACATCAGAGGTGCTATTATCGATATCTGTAATTTGTGAGTCTTTGCGGCGGTCAAACCATGATACGGTAGTCTCCTCATTCGTGAATACATTTTTAAATCAGGAATTTGAAATTTGAGCTTTCTGTCTGCAGTTCTCATTTCCGACACCAGAAGGATCCGTGGGAGATTGAGTGGAATTATTGTATCAGTTCACTAATTTTATGTATGACCAGAAATTTCATACTAATGTTATTCAGCTATAGACTTCAGGCACACTTGTTTCCGCTAAATGACGAAATCTAGCATTTGAAGCAGCATAAAATTTTAACATTTGATGTTTCCTCGGTTCACCAGTCCCTTCAGCTACTAGATTATCTTTGAATGTAAAATAAAACAGAAAAAATGGCTGACTCTGCAACTTCCGTAATGATAGAAGATAATTTTCGCTATTGTGGACGATATCGACAAGTCTAGTATTAGGCTCTTTTATTTGTTCCAATGTCGTTCGCTGTACATCATATAGCCATGGTCAAGGAATGTCCTTCTTTGTCCAAAGCACACACATCCTCTTAACACCAACTTCAGATGTACAATTTAAATATCAAGTTATACGTCACGGCAATAATTTCTGCCACATCCAGAGCGCAGCTCAGTGTGTTATGACTCCTTGAGCATATATCTGCAAATTTTCTCATGTGAAAAGATTTTTTTTAATTTTTTGAGGAAAACTATTTTTGCAGTTATAATTTGACACCCGGCATCGCTATGCAAGTCCTACCCTCCTTAGATTGGGTATTACCGTCTGTGTGAGTAACGGAGTCAGATTCTTGCAACGTAATGTCTCCAACAGAAAATATCACGTTATCTGTCACCCACAGAAAATGAAGAGAAGTTCTACGTGGTGAATGTTTGCATCAGCAAGATCTTCTGAGACAATGTCTGGACTAATAAAGGTCTATGACAATTCGAAGTGTTTTTCCTCCGTATAAGGTTTTCCCGCACCTGCTAAATGTCCCTCTGACGATTGGTTTTTGCATAAACTGGTCGTTAAAGGAACTAGTTAAAGAAAACGCGATAAACAGCGGTAAACTCACTATAGAAACCGCAAAATTAGTGGAGTATAATCAGTAACGTCACTGTACTCATTATTGATGAGGAACTATTTGCCCACATGTTTGAACTATAAATGCCATGACGAAATTTTTTGTTCTGGATCTGGACAGAAACATAGCAGACGTAGCCACTACTAAGTAAAATACACTTTCGCACCTGCCCGGAACTTGATCAAGGCAACGAGCATCAATGCTGACTAGCCGTAAAGAGACGTGAAATATAAATGTTTTCACCAGTATTAGTTAACGCATGTGAACTTGAAACGAAATGACGAAATTATTTCTACTAGGAGAGACCGGGGCTGGTTGTTACACGGGGCAAGTTATTACTTCACAATAAAAATTTCCGCGCTAGAGCAGTTTACTCGTTGCTCCGCCAGATGGTAGCACTAAGAGACCCCCTCCTCCCATCCTACCTATATCAGCCGTCAGTTGGTAATAAGGCGCTAGTGACAAAACACGCTTTCTTCCTGTGCCAGAATATTTTTTTTACTCTGTGTGAATTTCTTCATAGTTCACAGGAAATTGCTGATTTCATTTTAAATTTTGCAACATATCAGCGTCCAAAATTCAGGTACGTAGTAGTATACGTTAAACTTCCAAACAAAAAATTTATATTGTTCATTTCGACAATAAGACGAAATGGCGTAGCATGGTGTCAGTTGTTACAAGGGCGCGGGGCAAGTTGTTACGGTGTTACAAATTTCCTTTAATGTAAGCAATTATGTCTACCTACATGTATAATGCGTAATTATAAAAAGAAATCTGACAGCGGCTCTATTCCCAAAGGAACATATGCTGAAGCGGCAAATGAAGTTCTAAGTGGCTTTTTTCACTGCGGAAAGCTGCCCTAAAGTACAATATAAATTTTATGACGCTGCAGAGGTCTTGTAAGCGAATGGAATCAACAATGGGAGGCAGGCAGCATATTTTTCATTGTCAGCGTCGCCAACTTTGGCGTTGTAGATTATTGGTGTTATACAGGGTGAGTCACTTAACGTTACCGCTGGATATATTTCGTAAACCACATCAAATAATGACGAACCGATTCCACAGACCGAACGTGAGGGGATGGGCTAGTGTAATTGTTTAATACAAACCATACAAAAATGCACGGAAGTATGTTTTTTAACACAAACCTACGTTTTTTTTAAATGGAACCACGTTAGTTTTGTTAGCACATCTGAACATATAAACAAATACGTAATCAGTGCCGTTTGTTGCATTGTAAAATGTTAATTACATCCGGAGATATTGTAATCTTATGTTGACGCTTGAACCCTCCGACATTCAGTTGCGTGTTGTAACAACCACGGGCCACGGTCGGCGAGCAGCATCTGCTGGGACATGTTTACGATGACGACCGTGTTTACGAGTGTGGCTGCAGTGCACTGTTGTGGTTTGGTCTAGCTGTCGCAGTGTCCGCATGTAGCGCTTGCTGCTATTGTTATTCTGCATTCGTCTCCGTACGCAGGCCAACTGTAGTACACCGTGTTACCAGACGTCTGTGATAGTGTAGTGTTGTAGGAACTGTAACCATGGTGTATTCGAACTATGAAAAGGCGGAGATGATACTCATCTATGGCGAGTGTCGACGAAATGCAGCTGAAGCCGGCAGGGTGTATGCAGAACGGTACCCGGACAGAGAGCATCCAACGTGCCGCACATTGCAAAACATCTACCACCAACTATATGCAACAGGTATGGTTGTAGCACGCAAACGGGTCCGTAACAGGCCCGTCACAGGAGAAGCGGGTGCAGTTGGTGTGTTAGCTGCTGTTGCCATGAACCCACACATGAGTACACTGGACATTGCGAGAGCCGGTGGACTGATTCAAAGTAGTGTCATGCGCATACTGCATCGTCACCGCTTTCACCCGTTTCATGTGTCGCTACATCAGCAATTACATGGTGATGACTTTAATCATCGAGTGCAATTCTGTCAATGGGCATTAACAGAGAATGCGTTGCAGTTCTACCTGTTTACCGATGAAGCGGGTTTCACAAACCACGGGGCAGTGAATCTACGGAACATGCATTACCGGCCTGTGGACAATCCTCGCTGGCTCAGACAGGTAGAGTGACAGCGACCGTGGACTGTAAGTGTATGGTGCGGAATCATTGGCGGCCACCTCGTTGGTCCTCACTTTATTCCAGGGGCCCAAACAGCTGCTACATAAAAATGGTCCAAATGGCTCTGAGCACTATGGGACTTATCATCCGTGGTCATCAGTCCCCTAGAACTTAGAACTACTTAAACCTAACTGACCTAAGGACATCACACACATCCATGCCCGAGGCAGGATTCGAACCTGCAACCGTAGCAGTCGCGCGGTTCCGGACTGCGCGCCTAGAACCACTAGACCACCGCGGCCGGCAGCTGCAACATACATCGCGTTTCTACAGAATGATCTGCCAACGTTGCTCGAAAATGTCCCACTGGAAACGCGTCGACGTATGTGGTATCAGCATGATGGTGCACCTACACATTCCGCAATTAACACTAGGCTGACCCTTGACAGGATGTTCGACGGACGTTTCATAGGACGTGGAGGACGCATAAATTGGCCGGCCCGTTCTCCTGATATTACACCTCTGGACTTCTTTCTGTGGGGTACGTTAAAGGAGAATGTGTACCGTGATGTGCCTACGACCCCAGAGCATATGAAACAACGTATTGTGGCAGCCTGCGGCGATATTACACCAGATGTACTGCGGCGTCTACGACATTCATTACGTCAGAGATTGCAATTGTGTGCAGCAAATGATGGCCACCACATTGAACATCTATTGGCCTGACATGTCGGGGCACACTCTGTTCCACTCCGTAATTGAAAACGGAAACCACGTGTGTACGTGTACCTCACCCCTCATGGTAATGTACATGTGCGTCAGTGAAAAAGACCAATAAAAAGGTGTTAGCATGTGGACGTAATGTGCTGTTCCAGTCTCTTCTGTACCCAAGGTCCATCACCGTTCCCTTTGGATCCCAATGTAATTCGGTGCTCTCTGATACACACGATCGAGCAGCGGAGGAGAGGTAGTCAAGCGCCAACTTTAGGTTACAATATCTCCGGATGTAATTAATATTTTACAATGCAACAAACGGCACTGATTACGTATTTGTTTATATGTTCAGATGTGCTAACAAAACTAACGGGGTTCCATTTAAAAAAACGTAGGTTTGTGTTAAAAAACATTCTTCCGTGCATTCTTGTATGTTTTGTATTAACCAATTACACTAGCCCCTCTCCTCACGTTCGGTCGGTGGAATCGATTCGTCAGTATTTGATGTGGCTTACGAAATATATCCAGCGGTAATGTTAGGTGACTCACCCTGTATAACGTGCAAATACATCAATATATCTAAGCAAATTAATCTCTTCTGACATAACAGATCCGCGCAGGAAAACGTAGCCTATAACAGCCTGTTACAGCTGGAAGAATACATTCAGAAAACTGCTAAGCTCTACTATGGAATTTCTGCGAAGGAAGTGAGGAGTCTAACATTTCAATATGCCGTGAACAATAATGTCAAGTTTCCCGTTGGTTGGAGCGTTGTAGAACTAGCTTCCACTGACTGGTTTGGAGGATTCCTGAAACGAAAGAAAACGCTTTCCATCCGCTCACCAGAAGCTACCAACCTAAGCAGGGCTACAAGTTTCAATAAGCACATTGTAGGCAGATTTTTTACAAATCTAAGTAAAGTTTATGATCGATACAAATTTCAATGTCAAGAAGTGTATAATGTGTACGAGACTGCCGTCACCACGGTACATATGCCTGCCAAAATTGTAGCAAGGAAAGGAATTAAACAAGTCGGTGCTATAACGTCTGCTGAAAGAGGAACTCTAGTTACTGTTGCCTTGGCAGTAAATGCGTCTGGAAACTCAGTCCCGCCTTTCTTTGTGTTTCCAACAAAGAACTTCAGGGATTATTTCCTTTGAAATGGGCAAGAAGGTAGCGCAGGGTCTGCAAACCAGTCAGGGTGGATGACAGGGAAAAATTTTTGCTTCTTCATGCTTCATTTCATTCATCATTCCAGGGCTACAAGAGAGCAACCGGTTCTCCTTCTTTTGGACAACCGTCAATCGCACCTTGATATTTCAGTGTTGGACGCAGCCAAAGAACACGGGGTTGTCCTTCTCTCTTTTCCGCCACATACGCCTCATTTAAAAAAAATGGCTCAAATGGGTCTGAGCACTATGCGACATAACTTCTGAGGTCATCATTCCAGGGCTACAAGAGAGCAACCGATTCTCCTTCTTATGGACAACCGTCAATCGCACCTTGATATTTCAGTGTTGGACGCAGCCAAAGAAAACGGGGTTGTCCTCCTCTCTTTTCCGCCACATACGTCTCACTAAAAACAAATGGCTCAAATGGGTCTCAGCACTATGCGACTTAACTTCTGAGGACATCAGTCGCCTAGAACTTAGAACTAATTAAACCTAACTAACCTAAGGACATCACACACATCCACGCCAGAGGCAGGATTCGAACCTGCGACCGTAGCAGTTTAGCGGTTTCAAACTGTAGCGGCTAGAACCGCACGGCCATTCCGGCCGGCCGTCCCATAAATTGCAGCCTTTAGACAGAGCTGTGTTTGGTCCATTTGAAAAATATATTAACTCTGCATCAGATGCGTGGATGAAATACAGTGATGGAAACACTATGACAATATATGACATTCCATTTATAGTTAAACAATCTTAGCTTAGCGCTGATACGCCAAGGAACATCAAGGCTGGATTTCAAGTGACTGGAATATGGCCATTTAACAGAGACATTTTTACAGACGATGAATTTTTGCCCTATGCCGTGACGGACCGTCGATACAGGGAAGATAAAACTCTGCTTTGTGTGTCTCTTACGAACTGAGTAGGAGATGACGTTCCCAGCACATCAACAAGTGTGGAATCAAGTCCGACGCCTTGCACCTCAACAGTTGGTTCTGCAAAACTCCATACACACACATGTGCCACCTGAAGAACTGAGGCCTTTCCCGAAAGCTCCTGCCCGCAAGAAAAGAGTAAGATGGAATAAACGAGTGAGTGCTATCCTGACTGATTCACCAGTAAAAGCAGCATTGACAGTTGAGGCAAATAGACAAAAGAAACCTGCAAGACAACGACTGGTGTTGGCGCCGAAAAATAAAAACAAGAAAGCAAAAACGGGGAGACGAAAATGTGAGATCGTAGAATCATCTGTTGAGGGAGACGACTGCGTGTGTATTGAGTGTATGGAACCATACTCTCTATCAAGACCACCAACGACATGGCTACAGTGCACAAAATGTAAAAGGTGGGCACATGATAAAAACCTGTAGCTCTGATAATGAACTTGATATTTCTTCATCAGATCAATGATGACCGTATGTCAATATTAGTGCTGTCTTTCAAGTTTTATGATTTGTTACCACCTCTTGCATTAAAACTAATGATTAAATAAATCTGTGTTATGGAACCAAAAATATATTTTATCTTAACTATTATGTAACAACTAACCCCATATAATGTAACAAACTATTATGTAACAACTAACCCCATATAGTGTAACAAGATGCCCCACAGTGGGGTAGGTTGTTACATCATGCAAGTTAGGAAAAAAGTTGATATAGCGCTTAACAATCTGAGCTTACATTTATGACAAAAATTTCATTGTGAAGACTAACTGATGGGCTCACTGTTGGTGTCAGTCCAATCGACATACGTGGTTTGTGTCGAGGTATACGAGATTCCAAAAAATTTTTAACTAGCTCCGGTCTCCCCTACGTCAAAACCATAATCGCCCTGTTAACTAACCCCTAAATACGTTTAATATACTCTCCTTCACAAGTAACCAAGTATGCATGTGCTAAAAATTGGAATGCTATGATTTAAAATGTTGTGACTGTTGTGTTTAGACTAGACAGCCTAGACACAATGAGAGGAAGCCGAAAGGCACGCGCTAAGTTAAAGCAGGATGGCGTGAGGTCTGAAACAGGATACGTAATGAATGCTATAATGAAAAGTACGTAGCTTCTGGAATACTTAACTTTAATCTTTTGGTACATCTGGAGATTGTGGCGATACAAGTGAGACTCTTTAGATACATGCAATGTTACTAATGGCGCCTTGCTAGGTCGTAGCCATTGACTTAGCTGAAGGCTATTCTAACTATCAGCTCGGCAAAGGAGCGAGGCTTCGTCAGTGTAGTCGCTAGCTACGTCGTCCGTACGACTGGGGCGAGTGCTAGTCCGTATCTCGAGACCTGCCTTGTGGTGGCGCTCGGTCTGCGATCACACAGTGGCGACACGTGGGTCCGACATGTACTAATGGACCGCGGCCGATTTAAAACTACCACCTAGCAAGTGAGGTGTCTGGCGGTGACACCACATTCCTCCCCCGCAAATCGGCGAACGGTCGTGTTATAAGGCTTCCGCCCGCCGTGGGGAGGACCCCATGTTGACGTATGCGATGAGGTGGGGAGCCTAACAACAGGCGAGGCTGTGCCACCAGCACACGGCCATTCGGTCCGAGGGGAGCTAGGAAACGCCAAAAAAACTACTCCAGGGTGCACGTCAACATGCGGTGTATGCGCCCGTGAAGAGACAGGAGGGGCCGAAGGGTCGACCTCCATTGCGTCGGGGTACCCGACGCGCGAAGACGCCATGTGGTCCGGAGCGGGTAAGAGTTCCATGGCGGAGGACGGCTGGTCACGTGAAGCGATCGGCGGCGCGTGACCCAGGGAGGCGCTGGGCAGCTGCAGCGAAGCGTCCACTGCGGGCGGCGCCGGCTGGAGGACAGGCGGCGGCGGAGGAGGCGGGGGCGGCGCATCGCCATGGGGCAAAATGGAAGGCATCGTCGGTAACACCTGGGGATGAGGTGAGCCAGTAGATGGGTCCCCAGGGCGCTGACCGGACGGCACCGTCGCTGAAAGGTGACGGGGAGCGGCAGAACCCGTGCGACGACAGAGGCGCTGCTGATTGAGATGCCGACGCACCTCACCAGAGGCCCCCAAAACCAAATACATCGCGCGGCCGAGACAGCGAAGAATGCGCCCTGTGAGCCAACGCCGTGAACCTCGATAGTTGCGATAGAATACAACGTCGCCTGGAGCAAAAGCAGAAGTCTGCCGCGGCACAAGAACCTGATGCGGCGGGTGCAGCAAAGACATCAAGGTCCGATGAGGCCGACCGTGGAGCAACTCAGCCGGCGAGCGACCATCTCGGGGCTGAGAGCGATACGATGACAAAAAGAGCAACAACGCGTCCTCCCGAGAATGCGACTCTTTCAACTTCAACATCTGTGACTTGAAAGTCCGGACCAATCGTTCAGCGGCACCATTTGACTGAGGCGAAAACGGCGCGGATGTCAGATGTTGAATACCATTGGCCTGGCAGAATGACTGAAATTCTGCGGACATGAATTGTGGGCCATTGTCGGAAACAATAGTCTGCGGAAGACCTTCAATGCAAAAGATAGCAGACAACGCTTGGATGGTGGCAGTTGACGTCGTGGAAGACATCCGGACAACAAAAAGGAAAATTACTGAAGGCATCTACCAGAACCAACCATCGAGCATTCCAGAATGGACCAGCAAAATCGATGTGCAAGCGTTGCCAAGGGGAAGTGGCTTTTGGCCATGCAAAGACTTTCCGCTGCGGTGCGGATTGTTGTTCGGCACACGCCATGCAAGAAGAACACATATTCGGAATCGCAGCATCGATGCCGAACCAAGTACAGTGCTGACGAGCAAGTTGTTTCGTTCGCACTATACCCCAATGTCCTTAGTGAAGAAGCCGTAAAACAGAGGACTGTAACGAACGTGGGACCACGACTCTGTACTGATCATTATCAGAACGCAACAACAAAACACCACGTCGAACAAAACGACTCTCCTTGTGAGCAAAAAAATCGGCGAACCAACTTATCCTTGATCCGAGACTTTGACGAAGGCCATTGCGTAGCAACAAAACGCAAAACGGTAGCAAGGACCGGGTCAGCAGCTGTGGCTGTAGCTACACGACAAAAATCAATCGGAAACGATGCGACCACATCATCGGTTTCCGAATCAAGGAACATGCAAGCAAGTTCGGAAGAATCGAATGCTCCATCCTCAGCAACAGGCAAACGGGACAACGCATCGGCGTTTCCGTGCTTAGCAGTGGACCGATACAAGATATCATAGCGGTACTGCGAGAGGAAAATAGACCAGCAAATAAATTTCTGCACTGTACGCGGAGGTACAGGCTTGTTCGGATGAAAAAGCGACGTCAAAGGTTTGTGGTCTGTGATGATGGTAAAGTGACGACCATACAAGAAATCATGGAACTTAGTAACACCAAACACGAGGGCCAAAGCTTCTTTCTCTATCTGTGGATAATTTATTTGCGCAGACGAGAGAATTTTTGACGCAAAGGCAATAGGGCGATCATGCGACCCATCTTTGTGCGCAAGCACATCTCCGATCCCGAAATTCGATGCATCTACCATCAACAAAAGGGGTTTCTGGGAATCGAATGGCGTAAGGCAAGTATTTGAAAACAACGCCGATTTCAAATGGCGAAAGGCGCGTTCGCATTCCGTCGTCCAGACGAACGGAACACCTTTATGGCGTATGCTATGAAGCGGAGCTGAAATGGAAGAGGCATTGCGCACATTCACTCACACCTTGTGATTCCAAATCATGTAAGGTTCTCGCGACCTCATCACGCAATGCATGAGGAACATTGCGTGCTCTGAAAAATTTCGGTTGCGCGTTTACTTTCAGTTCCAAATGTGCTTCATAGGTCTTAGCGCAACCAAGGCCCGGTGCAAAAATGTCTGCAAATTCTTCACATAGCCGAGAAACACTGGCGGAAGGCACAGTCTGATTCACTGATAGGACCCAATTTACTATAGACATGTAAACAATTGAAATAAATCTAAACCAAACAAGTTCACTGCAGTAGAAGAACGAAGAACGTAAAATGATACAAGGTTTGTTTGTCCCTTGTATGTTGCAAAAGAATGCACTGTCCTAACACAGGGATATGCTGTCCCGAATAACTATGTAACTTAACATTCGCGGCATGCAACGGAGGTTTGCTCAGTTGTTTGTAAGTGTCGTGATTGAGCAATGAAACTGCAACTCCGGTATCGAGCTGGAATGGTATGACCTTGCAATTAAAGTCCAAATCTACAAAAAGTTTATTGTCCTGCTGACGACAAGAGCGACTTTCTCATGCAATTTGAACTGATACAGGTACAGCATCACTTGCTAATTGACGCGATCTCCGGCGACGTCGACACACACATTGTGTGGGACGAACACAGTCACTGGTAGAGACAGTGGCACTGGACAAAGTGGAATTAACTACATGAATGTCCATGGGCGAAGGTTCACGAGCCTGAGTGTTCTCGCTCCGATTCCAGCGCGAAGCAAAGGGCCTGGAATGGTTGTGATTGTCTGATCTGAGCTTTTTCTGGCAAACACTTTGAACATGTCCTTTTTTATTACAGTAAAAACAAATAGCCTGGCGTGACGGGCTATTTTCACGCGAATGTCTAGTAGCACACCGCGGGCATGATTTCACTGCAGTTGTAGGCTGTCGCGGCACACCTGGTTTAGAGCGTGGCGGCAGCTGCACGAATGTGTGGGCGGGGAGTTTACCGGGCCGTGCAGCGCGCCCGGTGGGCCGGTTAATGTTACACACGGCTGGCGAAATTGCAAATGATTTCTGAGCAAAGTCAAGCGTGTCTTGTCTGTCCAATATGTCTATCACTTGTTGAAGGGAGAGACTGACAAGTTTCAAAATCTCTTCCCGTATACGAACATCAGAAACGTTCTGTGCTATTGCATCACGTACCATAGTATCTGAATAAGGGAGTCCACATTCACACTCAAAAGCACAATCCCTTGTAAGGCCTTGCAATGTTGCAACCCACTCCCTATTAGTTTGACCGGCTGTACGTTTTGTACGAAAGAAAGTATACCTTTGTGCAACTACATTAACTGTTTCCTTGAAATAGGCGTCCAATGAGGACAAAATTTCATCGTAGGACAGAGTTGCTACATCGCGTCGGGGATATAATTTCTCTATCACACGGTACGTGTGCACCCCTACACACGACAATAAATGAGGCTGCCGCTCGTTACCTTGAATTCTGTAGGCGGCGAGATGAAATCCAAACTGGCGTGACCACTCCGTCCATGTTTCCACGTCTGCTTGAAAATTACGGAATGGTGGTGCAACTGCATGTTGTGGCTGCGGTAGCGATGAAGCGGCGGCGGCCGAATCGTTTTGCAGTGCACGTTGACCCTGGACGAGCTGTCCAAGGGCATTCAATAACGCCTGCGTCTGCTGATTCTGCAAGCGATAAAATTCGGACAGTACATCTGGCGAAGCCATGACACAACTAAATGGAAGCAAGTAGAAAGAACAAGACCCTTTTTGGACTCGTCGCCAAAAAATGTGGTGTCTAGACAAGACAGCCTAGACACAATGAGAGGAAGCCGAAAGGCACGCGCTAAGTTAAAGCAGGATGGCGTGAGGTCTGAAACAGGATACGTAATGAATGCTATAAAGAAAAGTACGTAGCTTCTGGAATACTTAACTTTAATCCATCCTTTTGGTACATCTGGAGATTGTGGCGATACAAGTGAGACTCTTTAGATACATGCAATGTTACTAATGGCGCCTTGCTAGGTCGTAGCCATTGACTTAGCTGAAGGCTATTCTAACTATCTGCTCGGCAAAGGAGCGAGGCTTCGTCAGTGTAGTCGCTAGCTACGTCGTCCGTACAACTGGGGCGAGTGCTAGTCCGTATCTCGAGACCAGCCTTGTGGTGGCGCTCGGTCTGCGATTACACAGTGGCGACACGCGGGTCCGACATGTACTAATGGACCGCGGCCGATTTATTACTACCACCTAGCAAGTGTGGTGTCTGGCGGTGACACCACAGTGACGGTATTTTCTACCCAGCACTTTATCGGATTGTAACTAAGTAAAATCAGAAGTTAGAAATCGAATTTATTTACCAGTAGCGAGCTGTATCAATATGAGATAAGGGTACTATTTGTTTTACTTGGTCGGGAATTGAACCCGGCGTGTACTGTCGCCGTTTCCCATCCATAAATAGACGGTAAGTATCAACTGTTTGCTCACCAGAAGTGAGATGCTAGCATGTTTCACTAGAAATAACGGTACCTATCGTTATATTGTTGAGTATTCACGAGCAAACATTAAATATGCCAATTATTTTTCGGTTGTATGTCATTATGCTCATGCTAGGGCGTAAAATGAAGTTATGAATATGTTTGTGCTGGACCAGGATTGCAGGCCAGATACGTTCTATTCCTAGAGATTCGAATTCGAATTCCAGTCGAGGACCAAAAATTGCAACGTCTCAAGTTCAAATTATATATGAACACTGTGAACGAAATAAGCATTCCTAAATTAAATGAAATAAACTTTCTAGTGCTATATTACTTGCGACAGAGTTTGTGCCTTCGGCGGCTGACGCCTTTGTTATGGCGCCATTTAAACAGGCTCTGACGCTCTTGGTAGTGAAGGGATATTGAGTTTAATGCGGATTCTGAACCACTGAGCGACCTAACACTCTGTACTTGGTGTTACCATAGGTGCATTAGATCCTTTCGTGATTCTTAAGAATGGACGCCATGAGTCAGAATCGAACCTATAATCCACAACTATCAAATTACGATCGACGCCGCAGACGACTGCCACTCATAGTTGGCAACGTCCTGATTGTGTTGATGTGTCCGACGATGCGCCTAGACGGTGTGAAAACATCCGTCTCTCTCGATTAACGGGTTAATTACCTGCTAGTATCTAATGCGGCCATTATTCTAATCTCATGACAGCGTGGTATAAGGACCATTCCATTCTTCATAGCTCAGATATGATGCCAACATGAGTTTTTTTCTATGAAAACTAATGTTTAATTCGAGAAATACATTGTGGCAGAGCGGTTCTAGGCACTTCAGTCGGGAACAGCGCAACAGCTACGGTTGAAGGTTCGAACCCTGCCTTGGACATGGATGAGTGTGCTGACCTTAGGTTAGTTAGGGTTAAGTAGTTCTAAGTTCTGGGGGACTGATGACCTCAGATGTTAAGTCCCATAGTGCTCAGAGCCATTACAACCATTCAAGAAGTACAACTGTAGCGTGTGAGGTTACCAGATAATTAGATCATTACTGTCATGATTGCTATTATTATCTTCATAATTCTGCTACTACACATGTGACTGAATGAAAGGTATATGCTCTTTGATCATTTTTAGCACCATCTGCCAAAATTTAGTAATTATGTACTTCCTTCCATGTGAAGGGAATACTTTTCGTTTTAATGTCGGAAATCTCCATTTCTTCGTTAATCACAGTAAAATTAAATTAATTGCTGAAACCTTTATTTGAGAGCAGAAATCGTGTTACTTTTGTCTAATTATTTGCGCTTAGCAACGATGCTTGTAAAATGTGAAAATTGGAGGTAAAACACTATTCAAAATGCAGGGATGTTAATGTCTGCCGTTAAATGTTAAGAGTATGCTTTACAGATGACTTGGTCAGACTGTTGTGAATTATATGGGAGTTACATTGATGCTGATTAATATCTCCATCATTTTGGTCTGCCGTGTTTAATGAACTACCGAAAAGACCATATGCATTATGGAATATAGTAATAAAATTGTTTACAACTTATGATAGCGGTACAGAAAAGTCTGCCTTCTTAAGGCAAAATACCCCAAATCATTACGAATTAGCAAGAGAAAGTAATAAAATCATTCAGTGCCACACTTAACATTATTGACAGAAGCAGAAAAACAGAGATTAATATGTGTGCAGTTCTGTAAATGTTGTGTCTATACATCCACGGATCAGAGAATAGAGGTAGCGATTTAATGGCGGAGAGTTTTTCATTCGATGTGATTACTGATTGTTGATCTGCCTTCGAGAGTCTATTTTACAGAGGAGGAAGAAGCATTGTCGAAACAATTATTGGAACCGACAGCAAGCTCAGTTTGCAATTTCGTGTCCAAACACTTTACCTCTACGCTAGCAGCCATCTGCAGTAAGTCGTGCCTCCTTGTCGCCTCAATCGTTGATTCTTCTGCTAAACAGTAAAGTAAATAGGGAAAACAGCTGTAGTTTAGTTTGAAATGACCTTCCTGAAATCAAAATCATTCATTTGATACCTTCAATATCAAGGGAGAATCATTGAGGATAATTAATGATGATAACATATAATGAGTGAATTTAGTAGGAATTTACGGGGCCCTTCCTTTAAGTACCTGTCGCAGCCATTTTTGTTATTATGTCTTGTAAGAACTCCAGACTAAAAAAAAATTATTCTTCAGAAGCGATTAAGTTCTGTAGTATCACCTGACGCCGTTAGCCGAATGATTAAATAATATTCCTTTTGCTTTTAAATACGTGAAAATAGTTTTATTACGTAGGATTTCTTTGGCACTACTGCTGACACATAATAAAACAGATGAAACCACTACATGAAACTGATTAGAATAGGTGCATATCAACAAAGACATATCACAAGCTGCGAATAACACATTGTTTCATCCACATCTCACAGGCCGTGTTACGGTGTGTGATAGAGGACACTTCCTACATTACTCTCACTACTCCAATTTTTTGCTCCAGTCATCTACATCTACATCTACATTGATACTCCGCAAGCCACCCAACGGTGTGTGGCGGAGGGCACTTTACGTGCCACTGTCATTACCTCCCTTTCCTGTTCCAGTCGCGTATGGTTCGCGGGAAGAACGACTGTCTGAAAGCCTCCGTGCGCGCTCTAATCTCTCTAATTTTACATTCGTGATCTCCTCGGGAGGTATAAGTAGGGGGAAGCAATATATTCGATACCTCATCCAGAAACGCACCCTCTCGAAACCTGGCGAGCAAGCTACACCGCGATGCAGAGCGCCTCTCTTGCAGAGTCTGCCACTTGAGTTTATTAAACATCTCCGTAACGCTATCACGGTTACCAAATAACCCGGTGACGAAACGCGCCGCTCTTCTTTGGATCTTCTCTATCTCCTCCGTCAACCCGACCTGGTACGGATCCCACACTGATGAGCAATACTCAAGTATAGGTCGAACGAGTGTTTTGTAAGCCACCTCCTTTGTTGATGGACTACATTTTCTAAGCACTCTCCCAATGAATCTCAACCTGGTACCCGCCTTACCAACAATTAATTTTATATGATCATTCCACTTCAAATCGTTCCGTACGCACACTCCCAGATATTTTACAGAAGTAACTGCTACCAGTGTTTGTCCCGCTATCATATAATCATACAATAAAGGATCCTTCTTTCTATGTATTCGCAATACATTACATTTGTCTATGTTAAGGGTCAGTTGCCACTCCCAGCACCAAGTGCCTATCCGCTGCAGATCTTCCTGTATTTCGCTGCAATTTTCTAATGCTGCAACTTCTCTGTATACTACAGCATCATCGGCGAAAAGCCGCATGGAACTTCCGACACTATCTACTAGGTCATTTATATATATTGTGAAAAGCAATGGTCCCACAACACTCCCCTGTGGCACGCCAGAGGTTACTTTAACGTCTGTAGACGTCTCTCCATTGATAACAACATGCTGTGTTCTGTTTGCTAAAAACTCTTCAATCCAGCCACACAGCTGGTCTGATATTCCGTAGGCTCTTACTTTGTTTATCAGGCGACAGTGCGGAACTGTATCGAACGCCTTCCGGAAGTCTAGAAAAATAGCATCTACCTGGGAGCCTGTATCTAATATTTTCTGGGTCTCATGAACAAATAAGGCGAGTTGGGTCTCACACGATCGCTGTTTCCGGAATCCATGTTGATTCCTACATAGTAGATTCTGGGTTTCCAGAAATGACATGATACGCGAGCAAAAAACATGTTCTAAAATTCTACAAGAGATCGACGTAAGAGATATAGGTCTATAGTTTTGCGCATCTGCTCGACGACCTTTCTTGAAGACTGGGACTATCTGTGCTCTTTTCCAATCATTTGGAACCCTCCGTTCCTCTAGAGACTTGCGGTACACGGCTGTTAGAAGGGGGGCAAGTTCTTTCGCGTACTCTGTGTAGAATCGAATTGGTATCCCGTCAGGTCCAGTGGACTTTCCTCTATTGAGTGATTCCAGTTGCTTTTCTATTCCTTGGACACTTATTTCGATGTCAGCCATTTTTTCGTTTGTGCGAGGATTTAGAGAAGGAACTGCAGTGCGGTCTTCCTCTGTGAAACAGCTTTGGAAAAAGGTGTTTAGTATTTCAGCTTTACGCGTGTCATCCTCTGTTTCAGTGCCATCATCATCCCGTAGTGTCTGGATATGCTGTTTCGAGCCACTTACTGATTTAACGTAAGACCAGAACTTCCTAGGATTTTCTGTCAAGTCGGTACATAGAATTTTACTTTCGAATTCAATGAACGCTTCACGCATAGCCCTCCTTACGCTAACTTTGACATCGTTTAGCTTCTGTTTGTCTGAGAGGTTTTGGCTGCGTTTAAACTTGGAGTGGAGCTCTCTTTGCTTTCGCAGTAGTTTCCTAACTTTGTTGTTGTACCACGGTGGATTTTTCCCGTCCCTCACAGTTTTACTCGGCACGTACCTGTCTAAAACGCATTTTACGATTGCCTTGATCTTTTTCCATAAACACTCAACATTGTCAGTGTCGGAACAGAAATTTTCGTTTTGATCTGTTAGGTAGTCTGAAATCTGCCTTCTATTACTCTTGCTAAACAGATAAACCTTCCTCCCTTTTTTTATATTCCTATTAATTTCCATATTCAGGGATGCTGCAACGGCCTTATGATCACTGATTCCCTGTTCTGTACATACAGAGTCGAAAAGTTCGGGTCTGTTTGTTATCAGTAGGTCCAAGATGTTATCTCCACGAGTCGGTTCTCTGTTTAATTGCTCGAGGTAATTTTCGGATAGTGCACTCAGTATAATGTCACTCGATGCTCTGTCCCTACCACCCGTCCTAAACATCTGAGTGTCCCAGTCTATATCTGGTAAATTGAAATCTCCACCTAAGACTATAATATGCTGAGAAAATTTATGTGAAATGTATTCCAAATTTTCTCTTAGTTGTTCTGCCACTAATGCTGCTGAGTCGGGAGGTCGGTAAAAGGAGCCAATTATTAACCTAGTTCGGTTGTTTAGTGTAACCTCCACCCATAATAATTCACAGGAACTATCCACTTCTACTTCACTACAGGATAAACTACTACTAACAGCGACGAACACTCCACCACCGGTTGCATGCAATCTATCCTTTCTAAACACCGTCTGTACCTTTGTAAAAATTTCGGCAGAATTTATCTCTGGCTTAAGCCAGCTTTCTGTACCTATAACGATTTCAGCTTCGGTGCTTTCTATCAGCGCTTGAAGTTCCGGTACTTTGCCAACGCAGCTTCGACAGTTGACAATTACAATACCGATGGCTGCTTGGTCCCCGCATGTCCTGACTTTGCCCCGCACCCGTTGAGGCTGTTGCCCTTTCTGTACTTGCCCAAGGCCATCTAACCTAAAAAACCGCCCAGCCCACGCCACACAACCCCTGCTACCCGTGTAGCCGCTTGTTGCGTGTAGTGGACTCCTCACCTATCCAGCGGAACCCGGAACCCCACCATGAATGCTTCGTGGGAAGGACGTTTGCTGGTAAGCATCTGTGTGCATTCCAGTCTGTCTAATTTTACCTTCACGGTCTCTCTTCGAGTTATAAGTAGCAAGAAGCAATTTATTGCCAGACTATTCAAGTTACCTACTGTGTAGGTATTAAACAGTAGACCATACCCCTGTGGAGGCAGCCTCTTTTGAAGCGTCTTCACCTGGAATTGAATGAGCAACTCTCTGACACTTTCGTGCTTACTAAATAATCCAGTAACTAAAGGATTACTTGGATCTTCTCTATTTTGGCTATCCTACGTGTTACCCATCTCAGAATGATGAGCAGCATTTAAGTATTGGTCAAGCGATTGTAAGAAGTCAATATTGTAAGAAGTCAAGGTGCATGGCATCCACTGGTCACCTGTGTCTACTGTTTTCTAGAATCTGGTGAGCGAACAGAGCGTTTTGAGATGCACACGATCCTTGTCTACGGAAATCGTGTTGATTCTTACAGAGAAGATTTTGAAACTCCGTAACTTGTTTAATGTGAGAGCATGAATCATATTACGAAGTTCTACAACAGACCGACGTCAGAAATGTAGACCTACAGTTTTCTGCATCTTTCAGACGATCGTTCCTGAAAATAAGAATAACGTGTGCTTTTTTCCAATCGTCAGAATGTCTCATCAGGACATCAACGTTAAAATGATGTTAGGAAAGGAGCCAGTTATTATGCATACTTTGTGTATAATGCAGTTTGTATACTTGCAGGTGCAGTGCCCATTCTTCTGATGAATGATTTCTGTAGCTTTACTATCCCGTGGTCACGTAGTTCTATATCTATTTTGTCGTTCATGCGGTGATTTATAGGAGGGACGATGTTTCGTTTACAGAAGTAACTGAAGTCCATATTTAGTATGCACTATAATCAGAAAAATGAAATACAACTTACCACGATAAAGATACAAATAACGTCTGTCTGATTGATTCAAATTACCCCTAGTCGTGAAGGATCATCAACAGATTATGTAAATTCGGCCGCGAAATGTTCTTTGTCTACGTTCAGTCCACAGTCATACAGGAGCGTCACAGAACTACAACAAAAGTTTGGAATTTAGCAGTGTGCGCAGATACATAAAGTAGTGAAGTGCAAGTAAAGGAATAAATCGGAAAATTGTTGATTTGTAATGATACGGCACGAAAAAATACATTTTCTTTACCATTTGTTATCCATCTGCCTGTCTTTCCGTCTGCTAAGACCTCTTGTTCTCAGGACATGTAAAGATATGAAGTAGAAATTTGTGCCAGGTACTAAGGTCTACGATCCCGTGGCTGTGTAAATAAATTTAAGCTCAGCTCCTAAGTTACTTCTCTCGAAAGATACAGCCTGGTATGACAAACGTTCTGATCCTCGCAAACGTAATCCATAAAAGCTACACACGAATATTGGTCGGAAATATTGGGGTTGTTGGCTTAGAGGAAAAGCGCGCTCCTGCAATTAGAAAAGTCTCCGGATTGAGTTTCCGTTTATACCATGGATGTTTCAATCTTCATTTTATCGTAGTGTTCACCTCTCAATGAAGTAACGATTGACCAGAATCGTCGCATGTTTCGGTTTACCCATTTAACTGTACTTGACTTCTCCCCGCTTGGATGACTGGAGTAGTTTAGGGATACAGAAGTCACCGAAGTGGTGTCCACTACAAAAACTTGCACCAGGGCAGTAAGCAAAAGGAATTACTGTTATCTAAGTACGTAATTGTGTTTGTACAGAACTCACATAGTGCGAGTCATATTCGCACTTTTCTGGTAATTTGCTTTCGGTATTGTGTTTACCAATCGGTATTAATTAAATATATACTCTCTTTTATGCTTCCATCGGTATTGGAATCCTGCCTGCACAAATAACTCAAAGTAATATGCCTTCTCATTGACATCAAACAAAATTAATTCTTTCACTTTGATGGCCTCATGGTATTTGACGTCATTTGCCATGTGCAAATAAATATGGTTCCCGTAGTCATCTTGATCTTCTTGATCAATGATCACAAAAAAATTTAAAATCAATAGTCCTCTGAATGACTGAAAAAGGGTAAAATGGGCTAATTAAGCCATGTGTATATTCTGGTCTTCTTCTTTCAATTAAATGTCTTAACTGGTGATCATCAATCGTTTTCGTTTTAGTCATATTACACTTTCATTTGAAAAAAGTTGAAGACAAACACATTTTCCTTTTGTTCGTAGTAACGTAAATGCTCAATAAGAGTAATCGAACGGTCATAAATTTTCCTCCGTAATGACACAGTGGATTCAGCATCGTCTCCAGTTTCCATCCTCCTCTTCAACAGCATTTAGCCGCCGGGAAACAGAGGCTACCAGTTTTCGGATGAATCTGTTGTTCTGCGACAGCTCTTCCCTATGAATCATGAACTGCTTCGGACATCGATGCTTTGGTTGTTGGTGTAGGTCTTCTACATCTAATAATTTTCTCCATCTCTGCCCAAACGTGCTCTACAGGACTGTGGTCAACATCTTTTGGAGGCCAGTCCAGGAGATCGATGTCTCCATTCATTTGAAACCACTGTTTTACACAATTCGCTGTATGGACTGGGGAAAGATCATGTTAGAATATTATACTGTCCCCCGAAAACCTCTGACGAACAGAAGGAAGCATGATGTTCTCCAGTATTTGGCAGTAGTAATGACTAGTAAGCGGACGATCCATAACATCTGCTGATATCCATTCCCAAACTGTGACAGAAGTTCGGCCTCACCTTTGCCTCTGATGAACTTAGTTTCTGTCAAATCTCGCTCCACGTTGACGATATAGAAGGAAAGAACTAGTTGACGCAGTTGAAAACACCTTCTCGTCCGTAAATATAACTTGTCCCAGTATGAAAGTGACTTATTACTATACGACAGAGCGAAGTTTAAACTGGCAGCCCTATGCTGTTCTTTCAACATTTCCAGAACCGCGGATTTTCATCCATACCTTCCCTTCTCGATGAGACGTCGTCGTATGGTCGACCTGCTCATGCTTAGCTGAAGGATGATCCTTATTTCTGTGCTGGTCTTTAATGGGTCATCATCACTGCATTGGAGCTTACTATTGTCTTGATACTCCGTGGCAGTCCGTGGACGCCCAGGGCGACGTCCGCTGTTGATGTGGCCTTCATCCGCCATCCTCCTTACCCAGAGATGAACCGTAGATTTGCTGTATCCTAACACACGGGAAATGGCGCTGATATAGTATTCCTCTTCATAAAGCGCAAGAATGCTACCTTTATCGAATTCCTTGAGCTGAGACACTACAGGTAAGAACCTAGTGACAAGGCAAGTGCAAACAAAGTGCCATACAAGTGGGACGCCACTTTCTTCTCCTCAGAAGTCACATTCATTACCGTCTACGTGCTACGAAAAATACGAGTTCATAAATAAGTTCCTATTAATTATTATTTTGAGTATCATGGCATTTATTTTGTCGCTAATCTTCATACATAGAAATAATTAAATCGTTTTCAGAGATTTTAAGCAACATTTAGATTCATGTAGTTTATCAGGTCATCGTGCTCTTGCTAAAGCACGCCATACACGTCTGTAACAACACATTCAGCCAGTGGCGGGTGAGCGTAGTGGCTAAAGCGCTGGGTTTGAAAACTATTAGAATGAGATACGATTCCTGCCATTAGAGTTTTTTTTTAATCTGATGTAAACAGCGAGTTATTAATTTAGATGGACAATGCTACTTTTTTCGTTTACATTATTTGTAGTACTGTGTGTATACGCCTTCGCTTGCTCTGTGGAGGGAATCAAGAACATTTAATCTCCAGTAGCTTCCGTATTATACATACGCCTCAGTTTCAAGATGAACTCAGCCTTCAGTATGTAATACTTCTGTATCTCTAGCAGTACCATACCTACTCTGCTTCAACTAATGATTTCTACGGCTATACGAACAGAACTTGTGATGGCTCTTAGGATAAGTACTTACGCAGTGCGGTCAGACGAAGAGGTATACCTCCCCCAGACTTTGAGGACTTTGATTTATAACTCTTCCTACCTCGACAATGAGCATTTCATATTTGGGAAATCAGAAAACGTTGTTGCTTAAGACGTTTCAAGAGGAAACTAAAGTCCTTCACCTACAAAAACATTAAAATAGCGGGCTGTGGATCTATTACAGGCCATATTTTGTCACATTTCGTTGGCACGAAGGAAAAGAGCTGATCAATAAGAAAACAAATCTCCCAGCAGGAATGGAGGAACGGAATTAAAACCTCTCGTGTCGGGAGGTTATGTGATTTTATTTCAGTGATTACAGAATCAAGTGAAAAGAACAATGCAGCTGGCATCACGAGCACACTGCTGGTGTATGAGGTTGCACTACCTGAACTCGAATTGATGCAGAGCCTTAACTTCCTAAATTCTGCAGTCGGTATGTATCCATTGAACACGAAATTACTGTTACTGTATAGTTGTGGACCCTAGTTTGATAATTGCGTGGTGTGGGTTCGATTCTCACATCGGTCGTTCATTTCTAACACTCACTAACGGGTCTACTGCATCTCTGGCAAACCCAAGTGAGGAATGATATGCCACACCATAGTTCAGAATCCGCATTAACACCATATCCCTGCGCCAGCAAGAGGGTCAGAGCCTGTTTAAATTTCGCCACGAGAAAGGCAGTAGTCGCAGAATACAGAAACTCTGCTCGGGTAAACATGCACTTAAATTCTGTTTTCATTTAATGACCCAATGTGCATTACGTTTACAAGGCTCATTTTTAAGGTAAATTTGAGACGTAGAAAATACTGGTGATGGAGTGGAGTTCGAATTCGGTTCTCTATGAATGGAATGTATCTGGGCTCGAATCCTGGTCCGGTACAAAAATATTTATAATTTCTTTGTAAGCCATAGTATGTGCACACCGAAGTATCAGCGAAAAATTGTCAACTGTAACGATAGCTGCCATTATTTCTAGTCAAATATGTGAGCTTCTTACTACTGGTGAGCAAACGGGTAATAGTTTATGTATGTTTATATATGGATAAGGGCGACGGTGGGTGCCGGGTTCGTTTCCTGGGCAGAAAATTAATTTATCGCTATTACATATTGATGAATCTCGCTGCTGGTGGATTCGATATTTAACATTTGATTTTACTTAGTTATCCATGCGATAAACTGCTGGATATGAAACCCTGTCAGAAAATTTTACATCACACCATTGAAATTTTCAAAACGTACTCACGTGGCTACTTGTGAAGGAAAGTATATTAAACGCTTTTCGTTGTTAGTTAACGGGGAGATAAGGGACTTCATTTAGCACAAAAACTTTCGTCATTTAGTTTCAATTTCGGGTGTGCTAACTGATAGCTTACAAATCAATCGTTTGACAAATACTTAAAAAATTCTCATCATTCTAAAAGCCAAACAAGGCCAACACCGTTAGTTACACGGTTATTTATTAAGCACGGAAGCTTCAGAGAGATGCTAAGTCACTTTTAGTTGCAGACGCTGCAACAGAGGGATCCCACAAGGCAATATGCACAGCTGTGTAATACCGAGAGCTTACGACACTTGAACAGTTAGCTAATGTAAGGATTTCTCCTACTTACATCACGCGGAAATGGAATTAGAGATATTCTTGAGCACACAGAAGTCTACTAACAATCGTCCTTCCTACGAAATATTCGCGTCGGGAGTAAACCAATGGGATAATAATAGTGGTATATATAGTACCCTGTATCACACACCTTAATGTGGCTTATGAAATATAAATGTACATGAAATAATGTGTTATTCACAGTTTATGAAATGTGTTTGCTGATGTTCACGTTTTATATTCAGTGTCATGTTGTGGTTATATCTGTTTTATTATGTGTCAGCAGCAGTGCCAAAAAATCCTTCGTAATGAAAGTTATTTTCCCATATTTAATAGCAAAAATAATGTTATTTACTCATTCTGTTAACGTCGTCAGGTGATACTACAGAACGTAATCGCTTCTGGAGAATATTTTTTTAGTTAGGAGTTCTTATAAGACGTAAGAACAAAAATTGGTACGACAGCTTCTTAAAATGAGGGCCACGTAAATTATTCACCCGATATTTGTATCTGATGTTCAAGTTGCAATCGGTAGCTAATTGGCCTTTACGTCTGTTAATTTAGGTTCCCGTCAACGTGGTAACAATCGGCGCAAGAGCTAACGCCGATCCTGCCACGTCTGTGTTGCGCGAGCTTGTCCTGTGGTTACAAGCGGAAGAGATATCTCGCTTTACCAGGTTTCTCTGGAATGTCACCAGTGTAATGAAGAATTGCAAACATTGCATCATACACTTGGGAGCAATGTGGCTTCGAATTACTTCTTGAACTGGTGCAAAAGTTTCCTTCGAAATTCACTCGCTAATCTCTTATCATTCTCATTATATATCCTGAATGATTCTCCCATAGAGTATGATATAGAAGGTATAAAATGAATAACTTTGATTCCAGGAGGCTCGTTTCAACCGAAACTGCAGCTGGTTTCGCTATTTACGTCGCTGTTTAGCAGACGAATCTACAACTGAGGCGACAAGAAGGCCAAGCTTGTTGCAGATCGCTGCTAACGTAGAGGTAAAGTGTTTGAACACGAAAATGCAAACTGAGCTTGCCGTCGGTTCAGATACTGGTTGCGGCGATACTTTTTCCTCCTCTCTGAAATATAATCTTGAAGGCAGATCAACAATCAGTAAAGACATTGAACGAAAACTTCTTCACCATTATATCGCTACCTATATTCTCTAGTCTGTGGATGTACAGACACAATATTTACAAAATCGCACACATGTTAATCTCTTTCTTTCTGCCTCTTTCAACAATATTGACTTGAGTGTGGCATTGAATGATATTTTAACTGTCTCTTGCTAATTCGTAATGATTTGGGGTATTTTGCCTTAAGAAGGCAACCTGTTTGTGCCGTTATCATGATACGTTGTAATCAATTTTATTACTATATTGCATGCTGCATATAGTGTTTTTGGTAGTTTATTAAACACGACAGACCAAAATGAGGGAGACATTAATCAGCATCAATATAACTCCCATATAATTCACAACAGTCTCACCAAGTCATCTGTAAAGCATACTCTTAACATTTAACGGCAGACATTAACATCCCTGCATTTTGGATAGAGTTTTATCTCCAGATTTCGCATTTTACAAGCACCGTTGCTAAACGCAAATAAATAAGGATAAGCAACACGACTTTTGCTCTCAAATAAAGGTTTCAGCAATTAATTTAATTTTACTGTGATTAACGAAAAATTGGAGATTTCCGACATTAGAACGGAAAGTATTCCCTACACATTGAAGGAAGTACATAATTACTAGATTTGGGCAGTTGGTTCTAAAAATAATCAAAGAGCATACACCTTTCCTTCAATCACATGTATAGTAGCAGCATAATGAAGATAATAATAGCAATCATGACAATAATCATCGAATTATCTGGTAACCTGTCCGGACCTGCTAGCTGAGTGCTCAGCGCGACAGAATGTCATACCTAATAGCCCGGGTTCGATTCCCAGCTGGGTTGGAGATTTTCCCCGTTTAGGGACTGGGTGTTGTGTTGTCCTTATCATCCTCATTTCACCCCCATCAACACGCAAGTCGCCGAAGTGGCGTCAACTCGGAAGACTTGCACCAGACGAACGGTCTACTCGACGGGAGGCCCTAGACACACGGCATTTCCATCTGGAAACCTCACACGCTGCAGTTGTATTTCTCGAACTAAAACATTAATTGTCACAGAAAAATTTTCATATTGGCATCAGATCGGTGCTATGAAGACTAGAATGGTCCTTATATCACGCACGCGTGAGATCAGAATAACACCCGCATTAGAAACTAGCAGATAATAAACCAGTTAATCAAGTCAGCTTCTAGGCGCATCATCGGACACAACACTATCAGGACATTGGCAACTGTGAGTGGCAATCGTCTGTTGGGTTGATCGTAGTTTGATAGTTGCGGGGTATAGGTTCGATTCTCACTCATGGCGTCCATTCTTAACATTCACGAAACGATCATATTATGTCGCTCAGTGGTTCAGAATCCGCATTAAACACAATATCCCTACACTACCAACAGCGTCAGACCCTGTTTAAATGGCGCCATAACAAAGGCGGCAGCCGCCGAAGGCACAAACTCTGTCGCAGGTAAACTAGCACTAAGACGTTTATTTTATTTAATTTAATAATGATTAATTCGTTCACAGTGTTCATATTTAATTTGAACTTTAGACATTACAATTTTCGGTCCTCAATTGGAATTCGAATTCGGGTCTCTAGGAATGGAACGTACCTGAGTTGCAATCCTGGTCCAGCGCAAACATATTGATAATTTCTTTTTACTTACTAGAATGTGCACACTGACCTACCACAGAAAAATAATTTGCGTATTTAATGTCTGTTCATGAATAATCAACAATAACGATAGCTACTGTTATTTCTGGCGAAACATGCTAGCATCACACTACTAGTGAGCAAGCAGTTGATACCTAACGTCTATTTTTGGATGGGAAACAGTGACAGTACACTCGGGGTTCGATTCCCTGCAAGCAAAACAAATTGTACCCTTATCTCATATTGATACAGCTAGCTGCTGGTAAATAAATTCGATTTGTAACATCAGATTTTACTTAGTTAACAATCCGATAACGTGCTGGGCAGAAAATACAGTCACAACATTTTAAATCACAGCATACCAATTTTCAACACATGCATACTTGGTTACTTGTGAAGGAGCGTATATTAAACGCCTTTCGTGTTTAGTTAACAGGGCGATAACGGTTTTGTTGTAGTAGAAATAATTTCGTCATTTCGTTTCAAGTTGAGATGCGTTAACTAATAGTGGCGAAAACATTTATATTTCACGTCACTTTACGGCTAGTCAGCATTGATGATCGTTGCATTGATTAAGTTCCGGGCAGGTGCGAAAGTGTATTTTACTCAGTAGTGGCTACGTCTGCTGGTATTCTGTCCAGATACAGAACAAAAAATTTCGTCATGTCATTTATAGTTCAAACATGTGGGCAAATAATTCCTCATGAATAATTACTAGAGTGACGTTACTGATTATACTTCACTAATTTTACGGTTTCTATAGTGAGTTTACAGCTGTTTATCACGTTTTCTTTAACTAGTTCCTTTAACGACCAGTTTATGCGAAAACCAATCGTCAGTGGGACATTTAGCAGGAAAAACAGAGGAAAAACACTTCGAACTGTCATAGACCTTTAGTAGTCCAGACATTGTCTTAGAATATCTTGTTCATGCAGTCATTCACTTTGTTTAAGGATTGCTACATAGTTTATGTGCCATAGTTAGTTGTTTCAGATTGTAGTGAGATGGAACGCTTTTGAAAATCATTATAAACTGTACAAGCTTTAGGGTCTAACTTATCTATAATTACGTGTTTTTCTAGGTTTTGCAGTATCCTGGTGTGATGTTACATCTCACTGATTGTCTTAAAGTACAGTGTTGTCTTGTGGTTTCTCGTGGTATCCAATTAGTATAGTCGAACGACTGTACGCAAAGCGATTAGAGGACCCGCCAAACAGCTCCGTTTCGTTGGTTGCATGAAAATCAGGCGGATAGCAATTCAGGTCAATCGGATACTTTGGCGCATGATAGTACAGTGTCCCATGCGATTTTAACATGAATAATTGCATATGTTAACGGTGTTTGCGAGATATAAAAATGTCTGTCACTGGGATGCACAGATTGGATCTTACAACCAAACAAACGCATGTAAAGCCGAACACGGTAAGGGTTGAAACTCTTTTCTCAACCACAAACACAACTGTTGCTGCCTATAAGAGAGTCTATGGAACATAGACATGTAGGACTAGGGAGAAAGATCAATGTGCGCCGCTGCCGTCCTTCAAGTTCTGACATTAATATGCAGATCAGTGTTATGAGGTAAAGCAGGTTTTGAGGGATAACTGCAAGCCCGAAACTGCATTAAAAACTTTTCCTTTTATCCCAGCGTTACGTAAATTACATTATACACAGCCTTTTTGTTCACTTCACAGCCTGTTCAGTAATTCAGATGTGGAAGGAAAGACTGATAGAGGATGGAGAAACTAGAACATTAGCAAGGAAAACACGAGGAAAATGATTGCATTGCGACATTAATCGGCCATTTTTTTTAGATAAACCTTGAACATAGTTATTTAAAAAATTAAATAGTGAAACAGAAGTATACCATTATGAGTAGTTTCACAGTTTATAAGGAAATTACCTGCCGTTTTAGGTACAAACGAGGATGCAATAAATGCAGACACACAACATTTACTTCACCCTGCCATGTGTATAGCAAAAAGTCCCGCAACGAGGAAACCCATAAACAAGAAGAGCTCTGCACGAGGCAAGACAGCTGTGTCCGCTACCTCCTGCCATCGGCTGCTGTCCTACTCCCGGGAGTGGTCGTCGACAGATGACGTCATTGTCATGGCAACCGTCAGTCGTCGATCGATGGTGCCGAGCATAGTAAAGTGGAATAGCCGCAACACACATAATATGGAGAACATGTGCAGTCGGATGCAAAACGCTGTCTACAGGTTGTGTGTTATAAATGTATGCAGTCTTCGGCCATAAACACTTCTTTATTTACAGCCTAGAACATTGTGCTTTGAGCCCAGTGGCTCGTCTGTTAATGAAAAATGTCTACGTTAATAAATTTATTACGTGAGTTATAAGGTACTTTACGTTTATCAACATTTGTAGTTGCATACACAAATACTGCCAATATCTAGAACCCCAGTTCCTTGCTTCCTTTACGATACAACACATAAGCTGTCACACATTTGTATTCTTATTGTAGGTATCCTATTAATATCATTTTACAGTTAAGTATATCAACTATCTATTAATCAGCTAAGAAAATAGTATTACCGTCCGTAGCGGGCACTACCTTCCCCCTGCGACCAGTGCAAAGGTCTGTGCTCTTACCTCGCCGCACAAGCAGGAAGGCGTTGCAGGAAACTTCTCGCACGCAAGCAGTAAAATATACTGATAATGTGTAGGGGGAAGACAGTAACCGTAGAGAGAGGGAATGTGACGGGACACGGAACATTTTTGTATAAATTTGAGTAATTTTATGCAGTGTAAATTACATCGTGTAGCACGTGATACTTGCAGAGATCCGAATAATTACACTAACAAATGAGGAATGCTGACATTAAACATTCCATTGATTACGCATGTAAATGTGATTTCATGTAGCAGTTTCTGTGACGCCGTGAAGAATATTAAGAGATACTCGTTCTCCGAAAAGTTCATCTCCTTTGTTTCAACGAACTAAATTTCCAATGCAGCAGAGAAAGTCACAGGGACATACGCCATATAGATTTTGAACAAAGTACTGTATTTCGGTCGTTATGTGTGAACGACAAAGCACGGTTAAAAAGCATGTGTATACTACATTACATTTTTTCAAGAGAATGAAGAATCAGAGTTTAAGAGGTCAATACGGAAATGTCCCGATCAGTGATTAATTACATTATTAAACAAGATGGAGGCACCAGGTGTCTGCGAGTAATACTTCCGCCTGCTTCCTTCACGATACAGGCACAAACTGGTGAAGCTACTAGCAGTATTCAAAAATTGTTGTAGACCATGGATACCAGCTCGATTTTACACAGAGTACGCGAAGGAACTTGCCCCCGTTCTTGCAGCGATGTACCGTAGGTCTCTAGAAGAGCGTAGGGTTCCAAAGGATTGGAAAATGGCACAGTTCATCCCCGTTTTCAAGAAGGGACGTCGAACAGATGTGCAGAACTATAGACCTCTATATCTCTAACGTCGATCTGTTGTATAATTTTGGAACGCGTATTATGTTCGAGTATAATGACTTTTCTGGAGACTAGTAATCCACTCTGTAGGAATCAGCATGGGTTTCGAAACAGACGATCGTGTGAAACCCAGCTCGTGCTATTCGTCCACGAGACTCAGAGGGCCATAGACACAAGTTCCCAGGTAGGTGCCGTGTTTCTTGACTTCCGCAAGGCGTTCGATACAGTTCCCCACAGTCATTTAATGAACAAAGTAAGAGCATATGGACTATCAGACCAATTTTGTGATTGGATTGAAGAGTTCCTAGATAACACAACGCAGCATGTCATCCTCAATGGAGAAAAGCCTTCCGAAGTAAGAGTGATTTCAGGTGTGCCGCAGGGGAGTGTCGTAGGACCGTTGCTATTCACAATATACATAAATGACCTTGTGGATGACATCGGAAGTTCACTGAGGCTATTTGCGGATGATGCTGTGGTATATCGAGAGGTTGTATCAACAGAAAATTGTACTGAAATGCAGGAGCATCTGCAGCTAATTGCGCTAATTGCGCCCTCCTACGTGTATCTCGCGAAGAGACCATGAGGATATAATCAGAGAGGTTAGAGCCCACACAGAGGCACACCGACAATCCTTCTTTCCACGAACAATAAGAGGCTGGAATAGAAGGGAGAACCGATAGAGGTACTCAAGCTACCCTCCGCCACACCGTCAGGTGGCTTGCAGAGTATGGATATAGATGTAGGTGTAAATGTAGACCAGTGGAAAGCAATTCTCATATGCGCAGTTTTGTTCGACTGTAGAGGCCGGGTTTCTATGGTGATACCATTAAATTTGCTCACAATTCTTGTCATTAAATATGTCGAACTGTGTCGGATTGAATAATACAAGGAAGGAGATATAAGCAATACAGAATACAAAGTAGGAGAGTAGATATGCCTCTAAGTAGAAAAAAAAATCGGCCTCAACAGAAAAGGAAAATCACGAATGTTGCTTGAAGCAAAACTTTCTTTCTGGTAAACAGTCTGAGTAGAGGGATGGGACCTTCTTGGTAATGTAGAGGATTGATCGAAGAGACGACTGGGCCACGTGCGTCTTCTGTCCATAATAGGCAACAATTTTTACCGGTGGACAAAATTATTAGACTTTTTCGTTCTCTTTCTTTTCCATCTTAAAGAGTGGTAACATACTCGCAAAGAACTGAACGCTATAACTAAGAATTATTGTTCAAAAATGTAGAAATGTGTGTGAAACCTTATGGGGCTAATCCCTCGTGGCTAAGTATTATTGTGTGCTTCATAAATTAATGAAGAAAGATTTTCCAAACGAAATTGTGATAGTAACGCATGTTGGTGAGAAACACAAAACGTTCAACAGCACACTAAATTCGAAAACTAGGAAAAACGTTCGAAAGACCGAAAAATATTGTAACTACACCTTTTATCACACATACACAAACTGAAAACCACAAACCTCTTATTAAACTCTTTCTGAGATATCTTTCTTCCCAAAGGAAGTCATTGAAATAACGCAATGTGGTCGCGAAATCTGTTGAGCTTTCACACAAGGAGCAGTGTGACGACAATGTACCTTCGGGCGTTCTTTGATATGTTTCATAATAATATGTTGAATACAGCTGAGCGCCGTACTGTTCTGCAAATCGCTCACTTCAGCTGGACAAATGGATGCAAGGAGGATGTTTCATAGTGACACGTAATAACTTTGATTCGCTTTAAAAGGTTCATGGAGGAAGAAATTTTGGATAGAATACGTCGTCCAAGAACGAATAACGGTAATC
Organism: Schistocerca serialis cubense; assembly: GCF_023864345.2. Lineage (NCBI taxonomy): Eukaryota > Metazoa > Arthropoda > Insecta > Orthoptera > Acrididae > Schistocerca > Schistocerca serialis. Next base: position 469,151,746 of record NC_064640.1, read on the forward strand.
GATTAGCTCCTACCGAGTTCCGCTGATGTTGAACGTGACCTCATGGACTCTTACAATCTTTCACCATTGGAACTCATTCAGATCTCTCCACTGATTCATCCTGAAAAAAGTATAACACAAGGTCTATGGATGCTGATACACGGTTTGCGCTTCATATCCACGGATAAGCTTCTAAAGGCCTTAGTGTTCTTAGAGTTTCCAACAGTAAATCCTTTTTGGTATCTTTCAGTTATTTCTTAGATACTCTGTCACGTAGCTTTGCATTATGTAGGGTACCAGAAGTCGTTATTTGTGTCTTTCGGCAACTAGTGTGAAAACTGTAGTGACTTGTTATACACTCGTATTAAGACCGCTAAAGTGCAATATCTTCCAGCGCAGCAACAAAATTTCTTATTATTGAACGCAAAATGCACATTTTATGGCTTTTGTTTACTCCTCTTTTAATCTGATATTTAGAACTTAAGTCTCTCCACCAACGGAAGACATTTTTGTAGAAGGTTCACACTTGTTCCTCAAACTTGCTTACGCACATAACGTTTAAACTATGCAACATCGGACACTTAACACTTATCGTATTACATAGTACTTACATCTCTGATTCACACTATAACCATCCACACCTGTGTCAATTTCCTCGGGTTTCATGCTGCCTGAGGGATGAAACTACTTCCTTTTTCTGACTCCCTGAAGTATTTTGAACGGCTGTGCAGAGCACTAGTTGTGCTGATAATACCACATATGTTTCGAATCATCGGTCATGCATCTATCGTGTCTTTTATGTTGCCAGTCAACAGCGATGATATTCCATGAAGTTTGAGGACTTCAGTCCGATAACGGTGACATCTTGACGAGATATTTCGGCTGACGACCATTTAGCCATCTTAAGGTGAGCGTATTGCACTGGAGATTGTGTAAGAAGAAGGGTGTCGACAGCTCTCCTAAACTCATATGGTCTGATGCAGACTGTGTTTTCCCATCTAGCGTGCAGGGGAACAGTAGCACAGCCATAGATCATATTTTTATTCATTCCTCGTTACTGGATGGCATTCTGTTAGTAAAAGGGTAATAGGCCTTTCAGTCCATGATGCACAAATTGTATTACTAAAAGGCTTTTGTACCCCAAAAAAATGTCACATATATTTACAAAATATTTAGGGAAGCTCATCCAACGGCGATAGAGAGTTTTTTAAACCTCGTCAAGGAACATGAATGGCAGGATGTTTTTACACCAGATAACATAGATGAGAAATTTAATTCTTTCCTCAACACATTTCTTATGCTCTTTGAGAGTTGCTTTCCATTAGAACATTCTAATCGGTGTACTGAAAGTAAAAGGCAGGTTGGGTGGCTGACTGGTGGGATATGGATATCATGTGGAACAAAACGGTAATTATATCAAAATGTCAGAGGAAGTTACATTCAAGCTACAGTAGCCCATTACAAACACTGTTGTAAGTTGCTTACTAGTGTTATTAGGAAGGAAGAGAGTATGTGGTACGCAAATAGAATAGCTAATTCACAGGATAAAATTACAACCATATGGTCAGTTGTGAAGGAAATGTCTGATCAGCAGCACAAGATCGACGATATAAAGACAGTTCGTAGTAAAAATATCTCTGTTACTGACAAGTCAGATACATGTGCAGCACATAACAATCGTTTTGTGAGATTTTCTGGTGAATTAAATAAAAACGTAGTTCCTACAGGGAATCATATAACTCTCGTGGATTACCATTCCGAGACTGATGTCTGAAATACTCATGTGATACTGACGAGGGGGAGATTGAGTCAATAATTAATTCACTGAAGACTGATGACTCTCATGGGTATGACGAAATGCCTAGAAAAATATGAAAGTACTGTGCTGCACATATTAGCCCTGTACTTAGCCATATTTGTAATTGTTCCTTTAAGAATGGCCAGTTTCACGAACTATTAATCTACTCAGTAGTAAAGCTGCATTATAAAAAGGGACAAAGGAATAATGTAAACGATTTTAGACCTATTTCAGTGCCATCAGTGTTTGCTAAAGTTATTGAAAATGGTGTGTATGTGAGGACAATTAATCATTTTATATTACATAATTTGCTATTAGATATACAGTTCGGCTTCAGAAGTCATTTAATAACTGAAAATACTATATTCTCTTTTCCCTGTGACATACTGGATAGATGAAACAAAAGGTTTCGATCGCTAGGCGTATTTTTTTATTTAACTAAGGCGTTTCATTCTGTTGATCACAAAATACTGCTCCACAAGATGGACCAATACAGAATACGGGGAGTGGCTCACAATTGGTTCGTCTCTTATTTTAACAACAAACAGCAAAATGTCATTATCCACAGTGTTGAGAATGGCTGTGATGTAGGGTCTGAGTGGAGTACGGTCAAATGAAGGCGCCCCAGGGATCAGTGTTAGAGCCACTCCTGTCTCTTATTTACATATATGATATGCCCTCTTGTATTACAGGTAATTCTACAATATATCTGTATATTGTATGAAATACTAGCCTGTCTCCAATAGTACAGTTCATGACATAAGTTCGGGGTTAGTAGAAAATAAACTAACGCTAAATCACAGTAAGGCACAGTTTTTACCGATTTTAACTCACTGTTCAACCAAATCTAACGTTCAAGTTCACAGAATGGGCGTATTATTAGTGAAACGGAACAGTTAAAATTTCTATATGTGGAGGTAGATAGTAAACTGTCGTGGAAAGCCCACGTTCAGGCTCTTGTTCGAAGACTTAATGCTGCCATTTTTACTATTCGAACGGTATCTGAAGTAAGTGATCGTTCGACAAGAAAATTAGTCTACTTTGCTTATTTTCATTCGCTTATGTCCTACGTATTATATTTTGGGGTAACTCTTCCCATTTCAAAAGGATATTCTTGGCACAGAAACGGGCAGTTCGGGCAATAAGTGGTGTAAATTAGCGAACACCTTGTCGACCCCTGTTCACTAGTCTGGTTATTTTCACATTGGCCTCTCCATATATATTTTCTTCATTGTCACTTCTGGTTAACAATATCAGTTTATTCCCGAGAATTAGCTTTCACTAACTTAATGCTGGGCAGAAATCCAATCTGCATTTGTATCGCACTTCCTTTACTCTTGTGCGGGAAGGTGTGCAGTATACTGTTGCATCCATTTTCAATAAGCTGCCACAAAATTTCAAAAATCTTAGTAGCAATCCACGCGCTTTCAGATAGAAAGTGAAGAGTTTCCTCATGGGCCACTCCTTCTATTTTGTTGTGGAGGTCCTTAAAAATTAAGCTAATTCTTATGTTGCATAGTTGATTGCGTTTAGCAGGTCGGAGTGGCCGAGCGGTTAAACGCGCTACAGTCTGGAACCGCACGACCGCTACGGTCGCAGGTTCGAATCCTGCCTCGGGCATGGATGTGTGTGATGTCCTTAGGTTAGTTAGGTTTAAGTAGTTCTAAGTTCTAGGGGACTTATGACCACAGCAGTTGAGTCCCATAGTGCTCAGAGCCATTTGAACCATTTTGATTGCGTTTACTTAAACTTACGACTCGACTATTTTTCATAAACATTTTATTTTATATGTTACAACTTTCATGGTGTAATTTCGTCTACTGACACGTTCCATGACGTTGGAGATTTGCTCCTCGATTTGGTCCTACGGAACACGACTTGTAAATAAAAGAAACTGGCGGATCAAATCGCTTCCTTTATACCAAAAAACACGCGAAAACGGATGCGTGAAGGCAGCCGGTACATGAGTAACCTCTGACGATTTTCGCGCCCTCTTCGAATATTGTTCCATCTACGGCGCGCAGGTGGATGCATAATGTGGTGTGGCTCTGACGACTATGGGACTTAACATCTGGGGTCATCAGTCACCTAGAACTGAGAATAGCTTAAACCTAACTAACCTAAGGACATCATATACATCCATGCCCAAGGCAGGATTAGAATCTGCGACTTTAGCGGTCGCGGGGTTCCAGACTGTAGCACCTAGAACCGCTCGGCCACAACGGCCGGCTCGGATGCATAATGAGGATCTACGTATGCGCTCTCTGTTGGAATGCGCATTCGCGGAGTTAAAGATTCAGACGTCTGAAATAATGAAACTAAATGTTATCAGACGTGTCATTGGCCTTAAAATGTTTTCTTTCTGAAGAAATTGAAGAGATCAATGAATCCCACATCTTATCTAGTTGACAGCCGCCATCACGATTAACCCTTAATCATAAACACCAGTCTCTCACACCCATCGTTCATTCTAAAGATCGAGTGTGGTAGCAATGAATTAAATCATGACCTTGTAACACTACGCTACCGCGCACGATACTTATTAAAGCCTGTACTATGGTAAGTTGACGGGCTTCACCTTAAGAGAAAGGATTTTTGTATAGATTTTGACCGCGTGTACCTGAATGGAGGCAAATCAGACTTACACCCACTCAGTAATAACAATGATACGGCAAGCAATTCCGGAGTGCAACCACACGTTAGGACGGACAAGAAACAACACAGCAGATGCTACCAAATTGATAATAATACGGTCGCCAGCCTAAGTAGGCATTAACTGAGTTTCTTCCCTGTTCAAGTTGCTGTACTTTCATACAAAACAACACGTAATAACACTGCATAATATGGTAACTTTTAGAACCAGAAAATCTACTGAACTAATAATTTCACTTTCTGTACTAATATGGACGAGCCATAAATACACAATAATACACTATAATGTTTACTACAAACCTCGTACTGTCTATTGATCTGATTAAATTCGGGCATAAGTTACCCTAGCAATAGCACTTTCGAAACACACATACAATGTCAATTTTGAAAAGGGTAAAACACTGATAAATTTAGGTTTTATATTGACTTTAACTTTGCTGGTCAAATCAGTTCAGTTCACTTCAGAATTCAAATGAATAGAAAAGAGAAAAAAAAGGGGGGGGAGACGCTGAAACTTTTATGTTCACTGTATTGAAAATATTGATTAAAGGATTCATTAAGCACTCAAGATTTCCAATAAGTGAGTTACTACTCTTTTTAGCTTATTTGCTGCTCATTTAATTACCATTTTATCTGCCTCAAATAATTAAACTTCATTACTAAACCAAATTCAACATTATCTTCCAACTTTGCCAGACCTATATATTCATTTTCTTTAAACATCATTCTAACATAGATAGGTCTGCAGGTAATTATTATTAACATAAATTTTAATTCTTTATCTCGGGACACTCGGATTGCACAACATGTGGAAAGGACCCTGTCTAGGTTAGTGATGAGGATAATTAAATGATAGGACAGTTCTGGTAAAAGTGAAGTTGTTATTGAACATTCTGAAACAAAAGTAACAGTGGTCCACACGAATACAGTACTAAAAGTTTCAACCTGTTCGTATCGATGCGGCGGTTGGCGGGCGGCAAGATGGCGAGGCGCAGAGCACACATACAATCACAGCTATGGCTCTTGATGTATCAGCACTTTACTTCTTCTTAGCGTCGCAATATTTTTCCATTTAGTGCCTATGGAATATAGCCATGCTGTATAGTCGTCGGAAACGGCACATCCGAGGCTCATTGAAATCACGTTTTCCAGGAGAGCCTCCTCGATCCAGAGCGTGTTTCTCAGACCGATGCCCAACTCCGACTACTACTGCTGAGCCCGTTATGCCGTGCCGCGCTCGTGTGCATTTTCCCGCGCTCGCCGGCCATCCACCTTTTACCGCTCCCCTACAGACAGGGTATTCACCAAAGGTTTTGCATTCTACATATCTTAATACATTGCCTACGTATGGACCAGGCGCACAATTACAACTTTAACATCTTACAACAGTTTCAAGATTTCTTACATTTCCATTATGTTATAATATTGCTTGCAATTTGACATAAACATTAATTTTCCCATCGAAAATTGTTTACAGTTTCTTTAACATAATGACATGAAAAGAAAAAAGAAATGAAATCAGAACATCGCTTACAATAATTTATCGAAAATCAGAAGAAAAAATTATTATATGTACAGTTGTTGTTTTTACAACCTCCCTTTACAATTATCTCCATCTTAATGCCTACCACGAGTGAAAAAACAGTCAACAGTCTGTTTGGTTTTCTCAGTCTAGTGTTAAAATATGTGATTTAGAGCTGAGCTTGAAATTGTAAACGGGAAATATCTCTTGTTTCGCATTACGTGTTATAATTAAGTAAGTCCTACAGATCACATTTTTCTTATTATCGCGTTTTCCTTTCAATTGCATTTTCGGATTTTCTTATCTGAGAGCGTTTTATTATACACGTCGATTGGTTATTTTTCAGCTATAGTAAGGAGCGCCCTCCCAAGAAGACTACGATGTGTGCAGAAGATCCAAATCCCGAAGCATGAGTGCAAGAGCAGTTACGTGTTATGGTTGAAGAGGAAAAGACGAACTATTAAAAGATTTCTGGCTATTCTGATGCTGGTACACTTTCTGAGTTAGCTAATGGTCACTATGAAACAGGGTGCGATACTAATAGAGAAAAGAAGAGCCTGGTGTGATCGGTATCTTAGATAATTCCTCACAGCAAATACAGTCCCTTTATGGCAAAAATAATTTCAAATGGGAACGTTCTCAGTTAAAAGGAGTACTGTCAGGACCAACAGCCAAAAATTGAATTTTGGTGCAAAGGCGTACCAAATCTCAATTATGGGAGACTTTATTTCATATTAACGTGTTGCAGGCATTCCAAGAGATAAAACGGGAAAGAGAAAGACGTGTATGAGGTAGTCTGGGTCCTAGACAAAGGAAACCGGCATACGACTGCATCATGCATGGTCATCCAATTAACACGGAACATGTATGCTTCGAATATGCAAAAGTGTTGTATTTATATTTTCAGTTCATATAATTAATACCTTTGTCATATTTTCTGAAGTCTTTCATTTATATTATGAATATCACAACCTGCGTAGCGATGTTAACAATCGTCTAAGGAGTGATACAACATGAACAAAAATTCTCGGGGTCTTCCGTGTTACTTTTAAATAGTGTTAACATCGAAGTCCTTGTACACACTGAGTAGTATTAAATTTACTTATAATATGAAGTAGCTGACTATTTTCTTTATTTTTGTCAGTTACTGTGGAGTTAAATGATAAGAAAGAATTACGAGGTCTAAGAGACCACATGTTTCAAGTTACACACATCCGAGAGACATGTCGGTTTAAGGGTTAATAAGACCTTTTGCTAAACATATCTCCTCCGATTCCTTTTTAACTGAATCCCCGAAGGATCTAGTCGAAACCAAGATTTATATGACACATTAATCCTTGGAATGTTCTGTGGAGATACAGTGCTGGGATATGGCTGAGTTACTTTCCTGTGAAATGTGATTGCCGCGATCATACCCAACGCAATAAGGCACAACCTTAAGGAAACTTCATGTCAAATTCCGCCCACCAACAAAGACTTGTGTTTGTCTCGGTTCAGTAAAGGACGTTATGGGATTGCAGAGTGCTTGAATCTACAGAATACCGTATCAGTGTGGCCAAACCTTCATTAGTCATACGACGCAAACAGTGAGTGAAAGAGGCGTTGAACATGATCGCCACACTCGCCTGTCGTAGCCCAGTAAGTCAGCCGTAGCCGGACATCATGTCTCCACAGGACATGCGATGTATTATTCCGCCATGGGAATCTTGGCCTCGACGAAATTCGTCTAGGATTCAGTAATTAAGGAATTGATCAAAATGCATTTAGCACAAGGTCTTATTAATCGTGATGACGGATTTCACCTGAATAAGGCGTGGGACCTGGTGATTTCCTTAATTTATTCAGAGAAAAACATTTTATGACCAGTGACAACGTCATTTAATTTGATTAATTCAGAAGTCTGAATTTTAACTCCGCCAGTGCGCATTCCAACAGAGAGCGCGTGTGTAGTATCTTATTACGCATCCGCCTGAACGCCACAGATGGAACAATATGCGTAGAGGTTTCCGAAACTCAACAGAAGTCCCTCATACAGCGCCTGCCTTTATCCATGGGTCTTCGCGCCAATTTTTTTGTGTAAGGGTAGTGATATGAAGAAGCAATCTCCGTTGCAAATGATTCACCTGAAGATGACTGAACGGTTGTCAGCCGAAATATCGTGGCAAGAAGTCAACGTTATCCAGCTGCAACCCGAAACTTCATGGGATGCTCTTTACGCCGGAAAAGTTCCAAGAATCTCAGGAGAGGGGGTATTTATTGACGGACTATCATTTTTTCCTTTTCACTCCTTTACCGTGGACCAGTCGGTAACACTAGTGCTTCCGGCGGCACTCCTTGTGTACCGAATTGCTACAAAGAACGCGGGCACTTTCTCTTCAAGTAATTACCCAAATGTCATTTAGACGTGTGGCTACGTAAGGTGTCGCTGTGTGAATATAATGTAAACTAACCTTTCAGTGTGCTATTACTAGCAGTACCAGGTCGTAGATTAATCGGAGTTATACGGTCGAGGAAAAAGGAGGTGGGGGGAGGTTTGCCGAGACGAAAACTATTCTGGCAAGTAGATCTGCCTCCCGTAGTGAGTAGCTAATGGTATGGTAGTTTGGGACTCAAGCATCTACAAGGCACACGAGGAAACGCTGTAAAGAAATATCTACCTTTATATAGGAAAAATTGAAGTACTGATTATTACTATTGTTGGAAATTATTGTTAACTAGCTGCGCATATAATCTCATAGTTGAACTGTTGGTACAGAAGTTTCTGTAAATCCTTAAAATGGAAGGTCATATCAGCTACGGTTCTATTACAGGGAGGGCTAAATGAGAACGGCCCCAAGGACTCTTCTATATGAAACAGACCATAGAAGGGGAAAGTGTAGATGCTGGGAAATACGTGGATGAGTTTTCCTTACTAGAATGAAAAGGTGCGTGCACACTCCAACAGTCCTGCTCATATTGTTCATCACTTATGTAAAAGCCACTATGTCTCGAATCGTCGTATCTGACCCATCCATTCACGTTGATGATCGTCAAAATGGTAGGGAACGTAGAAGCATCGCGTTATTGAACAACTACTAAAATGTGAAATTTGCGAACAGTCGTCACACCAGAAATAAAAGTGAAACTGAAAGTACTCAGCATTTCGGCCGTTTTCATGGAAGTATTCTCGATTTCACGATTTAGTATTTTATACATCTATTTGGCGTCACGTTTCCACCATCGGAGGCGGTATAAAGCATCTTTTGATTCTTAGTTATAGTGAAACTACTACACTTCGTCTTAAGTGACATTATTAGGAATTATTGTTGATTATTGTCCACTGCTTCCAGTGAGAGAGCTATCAATCATGGGAACGATAGTGGTGCTCACGCGTATTTTTACTTTTTATAAGATACCTACCAAGGGGACATATGCTACTATAATTTGTATGCATTAGCGCAGACCAACTTAAGATTTAGATTTCTCATAGTAGTATTAAAATGTAAAAAAAAGCTACCATGTTTTAAGTGGAAAGATTTCATGATCAAAGTTTTCCCGTAATAATGGGGTTACATTCTTAAAAAATCGATGATTTTTATTTGTCTGTAGAGGCATTGTCTAATCAAAAGTATTCTGACAACTGTTCGCAGCCGGCAGGAGTGGCCGAGCTGTTCTAGGCTCTACAGTCTGGAACCGCGCTACCGCAACGGTCGCAGGTTCGAATCCAGCCTCGGGCATGGATGTGTGTGATGTCCTTAGGTTAGTTAGGTTTAAGCAGTTCTGCGTTCTAGGGGACTGATGATCTGTGAAGTTACGTCCCATAATGCTCACACCCATTTGAAATTGAAACCCGTTCGCTGAAATTAATGTCCGTTGTGCCCAACCTACACTTTTACTCTGCCAGGGACACCTTCAATGAGGGTCTCGATGTCTGTGGAGGAATGGCATCACATTTTTCCTCAAGAGCCGAAACCAAAGAAGGTAGAGATGTGAGGCGTAGAATCTGTAGCGAAATCGACGTTGTACCTCATCCAAAAGGTGTTCCTTTGGTATCAGTTCAGGATTCTGGCCTGGCCACTCCACTTCAGAAATATAACTGTCCACAAACCGTCGCTTCATAAATGCTGCTTCAAGGAAGGATGCATTGTCATGCTGTTTCAGTTATCGTCTTCGAACTCTCCCCTACTGTATGCAGTACACAATGCTTCAAAATGTGTTCAAGCGCTCTCACATCTAGAATTCTCTTAAGCGTAATAAGGGAACCACACACTAATCGCGAGAAACAACTCTATACCGCGACACTACCTCCTGTGCGTTTCACTGTCGGCTACACATGATGCCAGGTAACATTCTTTAGTCATTCGCCACACCAAAACACTTCCATCGGATTGCCCTTGGTTATAGCTTGATTTTTCACTCCAAATCATTTGCTTCCAGTAATCCAATTTCCAATGGCGTCGCTCTTTACGTGACCTCAAGAGGCGCTTAGCATTGACTACAGAAATATGTGACTTAGAGGAACTGCTCGACCACTTTCCCCCAATTCTTTTTAACACCATAGGCATAGTCACTGCGCTAGTTGGACTGCTTGAATAACTTTGGAATTCACGAATGATTTCTCCGGCTGAGTTCATTAAACTTTTTACAACCACTTCTCGCTGTGCTAGACAGTCCCTGCCCTTCAGAACTTGAGATCTGCCTTGTCTTGGTATAGGTTTGGTTGTCTTTTGCAGTTTCCACTTCAGAGACACAGCACCAACAGTCGACTTGGGCAGCTTTAGAAGAGCTGAAGTGTCCCTGATATATTTGTTGGTCATATACAGGGTGAGTTACTAACTATTGCCACCTAGAATATCTCCGAAAGTATGACAGGAGCGGAAAAGCTTGTGGGACAAAAGTTCCATAGTAAAACGGGGGGCCATAATATGACGTTGGTTTTTGTTGCTAGGTGGGGTCGCGCCAGATAGTGGCTATCGAGACGAATCCAATGATGTGTAACAGTAAGGTCTTCGAAGGTCAACGATGGTCAAAAACGTGGAATGAACGTCCATTTACAGAAGGGGATCGAAGTGATGACCATTGGTATCAACGCAGTGCTGCAATTTTCGGAGCATGGATTCAGTGGTATTCCTTATCACTTCGACTCTTACCGAAGCACATGTTCTGACATTTCTCTCTCGTATATCGCGCAAATAGTAAATATTCGCTGAATACGGCGTATGTATATAATGTGCAATTTACATGTAAACACCATTCGAAGGTTTCGCAATACAATACTAATAGGAACGTTAAGACTAGTATCGTCGAATCAACCAAATGTTAATTCCTTCGAAGAACTAGTCGATAACCTTCTCATTTACGGAGAATGTCAAGGAAATTCAGCGAGAGCTAGAGACTTACACGCTGCAAGATATCCTCAACGTACTCACCCGACACGTCGAACATTTAAATACGTGTATCTTAAATTGAGAACAACTGGATCTTTAACGGATCGGAAACGTATCCGGCAAAGGAAAATTACTAACTAGGAAATGGATATTGGTACTCTTGCCACTGTGGTTCGAGATCCTTGTGTTAGTTCACGTCAAACCACTTTTGAGAAGCACTCCAATCGTTTTTGCCGTAATAATTGATCCATATGGGGGTAGAGGAAATTGCCTAAAAAGTGGTTAGTTGACTGCAGAAGTCTCTTCATATCTTGAGCTATGAGTATACAGATGAACAAACTGGGTCCACTTCAACTCGAAATGATTGTGCCACACCAATTTTTCATGAAATTTTAATAGTGAATATCGAGTTTTCCATATATTATCTGATACGAATTCCAGATGGGTCTACTTTGCTGTATGTTTCAGTCCAACGGTCGATGATACAGGCTGAGTCTCCTGCTGTCCACAGTACAGGACAAAGATTTCTGAAATTCGATTCAGATCCTATTAGCGGAAGATCGTCTTTCATTTATCGTGGGAGTCAGATTAATTTCCTTCTGCGCTACTCACTCCTATGGCAAATAAATTTCCAGCCAAGTACAGACGTCGAAGGTATAGTGGAGGGTCAGCGGCTCCAACTACCAAGGTATTAGTCAAAGTCGATCTCATTGCTCCAAGGCATGTCAACAGGCATCGGAATTTAACGACGTTCAATTTATGTATGAAGTGCTCGTTTAGCAGCGTTTGATGTGAAGAACATCCAAAATCCTTGACTAAGCGGCCAAAGACCTTGGACGTAATGAAGAGAGTGTAAGCGTCTGCGTCCCACCAAGTTCCAGCTGCAGATCTCATCACGTTAATGGTTTTTTTTCTGTTTTCTTGATTACATCAGATATGTGATCAGTCCATGTGAAAAGCAGCAAAGCAGAAGGCCCCGTTTCTTTTCATTCTGGCGATACGTTATCATTCAAATTAGCCATATTTTTAGATGCAAATTTGTGTCAATATAATATCCAAATCAATTACACCTCATTAAATCCGTGTGCAGGATATTACTTCTTTTTCTTCCGTCAGGGCACATTTGGAGATCTCATTGCACGTTCTAGCTATGGGCTAAGGCGATTTAGGCGAGTTCTGCGTGCTGTGCCATCCGCAGATAAGAAAGAGCAGTTCAGCAGAATACCCGTTCCATTTCCCATTGGTTTGCGTTGGGCTCTGATGCCGGACTCAGAGAGGGGCAGAGCCGATGTTGCAGACAGATGTGGATTGTTTTATATCTGTTACTTGGAAAGACTTTTCATCTATAAGTTGTTGAAAATTCATAGAAGTGCATTCAGTGCACGATCTGGCACGTTGGAGAGGGTATAACAGTGAACATAATCGATTCTACGGGCAGAATTCGTCGATGACTTCCGAACTTTCTTTAACGCTCTCTACTAAAACCATCAGTACAGAAAATGGTCGACTACTATGGCTACTGAGGAAGTAGCAGGATAGAAGACATAAGGAGCAGCCAAGTTGTCAAGCACATCTTCCAACCAGTTGCCATTCATTCCGCTTTGGTCGCGGTTCCAGTTACACTTCCTGAGCTTACTTATTGTGCTTCACATATATGACGTCTTAGTATCTCTATTCACCTCTTCTCGATAACTTATCTTGCTACAAATATTTACTTTTTAAAATGTCTGTGTTTTCCATTTCGTGACCGATCGTTCATTATTTTCCGAATACCCCACGTATTGCATCGTAACACGAAGTTTCTAATTTGTAACGACTTATGATGTCGTTTGGGGATAGAGAGATCTGCCACACCATTTAATACTTTGAAGAACGCGTAGTAGGTTACATAAGCCGTGCCAGTTTCTGGTACTTCGGCATTCTCTATTGATTTAGTGTATGACTGCCAGTATGTTTTCTAAAAAAGTTCCAGTGGGTGTTAGGAAAGAATGCCATGTCTATTGCTGACACTTATATAGTCAGAATAACATGGAAATAACTGATTCTAATGTGTCATACCGTATCGTCCAAGTGCAAACACTGACGATTACTGGCGATCGTGATGTGAGACGTACAACACAGCGACCTTTGCGTGGAAGAGACACTAGAGGAGGAGAACCATAATTGAGGATAACAAACTGATTATCTTATATTACATACTCAAAGTTTTTGTGTACGAAACTCTTCAACTCGTGCTGTGGGCGTTGAAATCCCCACAGAGATCTGGGACTGCCTCGCTTATCTAGCTACTGGGGGAGCAATAGCCAGATAACATAGTGAACGATACACAACTTCATTTAATTCATACTATTGTAATCAGCACTGTGATACGGGAATTGATCCATATTTCCGAAAATGCAACTTCTTTCCGTAGCAGGATAGCAACTCTTCCTTTCCCGTCTGGTGTATATTACCTAATGACAGAGAACCTTCTAACTTGATATTTCCGTCCTGTTTGACCCACGTTTCTGAAATGTATGCTTTGTTGAGGTTCACTTAGCAGGATCTCTCTATTGACAGTATTTGACTGGCTGACAGAACATTCCACTGAGCGATCCTGAAAACCACGATTCGAAATAATACTTATAATTCCTTTAAGGAAATCATTGATGTCTAACTCAGCCCTGGTAGAGAGTATCACACAATATTAAATATCAAACTCCAGGTGTAATCTGTCGATTGATTACTGCTACTAATTTTTCCATCGTCTGAGCTATGACACAGGCGTTAACTTCATAGGATTTATGACACATCCTCTCCAGTCGAAAGACAGCAGTCAAGCTTCCTGAGTCTGGAATCCTCTGGAATCCATCACGTCTACTAAACTGTCGATTTACCGGTAAACACTATGTGTGCATGAATGTCAGGGGAAGGTGCTGAGGTATCGATGGTGAAGAGAAACCAGCTTGCTCATGAAGAGTCCAATGAAAAGCATGGAATGAGCTATAATTCTGTATACAAAAAATGTGGACTCACATTTCAGAATTGAATTTATGTTAATAGTTACTGTCAATAAGAGAGTCAACTGTGACAGTGGCATATGATTTTCACAGAATCTGACTTCAGGTTCTTTGAAGGAAATGTTACTGAGTATGAAAAACTCGCTTTACTGGAGCTACCAGTATAAAACAGGGCAGTTCTTAACTCTAGCCAGGTGGCCTCCAAAACAATGCAAGCACTTTAAATTAGTAGCTGTACAGTCAGTTGACCGCTGTCCTGTGCCACATTTACTACATATGTCGAGACTACGGCCTTGCCTGCTGATACGGCCCAAATTGAGGCATTTGTAAAATTGGCGGTCAGGCGTAAGATATGAATGCAGTTTATACCAAGTCTCTGGGAGATAAACATATTTGAGAAAAATCTGTCAATTAAAAGTCAAACCTTGTGTTTGACTTCCAGCAGTAGCTGAATCCCCGTCACTAATATTTTCTTGGAGAATGTTCTCTCGCCAATCACATTTGCACATGATTCGATTTCAGAAAGTATTTCCTGTTCGTCACATTACAAAGTTACTCCTCGAATAACAGTTTGCTGACACCCCACGTAAGTAGATGCGAATTCGACAAAATTTTGGTTTCCAAATAAATCTGATTATAGTAAATGTTTTGCTGAAAGTGCCTTCATTCCTTCCCCTTCGATTTTGATGTTACTGTCAGATCTAGTATTAACCTTAGAACCCTGAAGTGAGGAAAAATTTACATTGATACTAAAAAGGTGCAATTGTTACTGTTTCAAATTTTTTTCAAAGCAAGACAAGTTTTAGGTTATTCACTAGTTAATTACAATTATTAGATTTCCAGTGGTATGTCACATATCAAATTGTGTACAACATGTCCTGTTTTATACACTACTGCAATCCTACATTTTACGAAAGTTAGCTATATTGATTTTGGTTTCAGTATGAGCCAAGTACACTAATTTCCCAACAGGAATGGGATGTAATCTCAATAAAACTGTTTCTCCTCCTTCAGTATGTGAAGGGCGGGACAAATAAAAATGGCCGCAAACCAAAGTTCCCGAATACCAAGAAGCAAGGCAGAGGAATGGAAAATAGTTGATTTGGTAGGATTCTGAAGCATTTTTTGGTGAATGCAGCCACAATATCTAGTGTGCGCGCACGTTTGGTAATGTTTTTTGTCTTGTTCAAAACAGAAATTGTCTTATGGCATTTTGGGACTAAGCGTTGCATGGCATTCTTTGCTGGCACTTTGACACCATTAAACTTCTCAGAAAACATCTACCCAAACCATTTTCACAACGGCTTCCCGCTGATCCACTGCGAGCACCATTCACTTCGAATCGTATCCACTTGTGTGGGTCACTTTTATTAGGCCCATCCTATGCATAGGGGCCACATTAATTTGGTTTACCGTGTTTTGAATAAGTAGAGCATCTCTTTCATTAGCAGCTGTGCTTGGAACATAATATATTATTCATTATTTATGATAATTGATGTTATTGTCATTAATTTATGGATGTGAATTCAAATGTAGTGTGCTGTAAAAGAATGTAAAAGTTAATACTACTCTTCTAATATTGGTTCATGGACAGGGAAAATAGGTTTGTAATCAAGTAAAACTTGGAGGGAAGTTCCTCCGCAACGGAACTGGGTACGCGGGAATAGAAAAGGTGGATCAGGTGGTGGAACTGCAAGGCTCGTGTGTGGCATGAGTAAGTCGGTGGCTAGTAAGCAGTCATCTTGTGGACTGATAGAGGTCAGACGGACTGCATGATTATGTAATATAGTCCTGGATGCGGTACAGTCTTGGACCGCGCGACCGCTACGGTCGCGGTTTCGAAACCTCCCTCCGGCATCGATGTGTGTGATGTCCTTAAGTTAGTTAGGTATAAGTGGTTCTTAGTTCTAGGGGACTGATGACCTCAGAAATTAAGTCCCATAGCGCTCAGAGACATTTGAACTATTTTTTGGGTACGGTCCGACAACTGAGGATTCACCGATTTGCAAGCGAGCATTGAAATTATAGAGGAGAATTGTTATATGTAGGACAACTTAGTATAATATGAGAAGCCGATTGTTTCTTCTTTTTCCTTTACATGGTAGGAGAGGAGTAGTAATTTATGTATCGGGGTTAGGTTCATAAATCTTGAATGTTAACAAGGAGTAAGGCGTGTCGCGAGTTAGAACGGAATTGTATTAAAATTGACAATATGGTGGAACTGCATGTAATATGAATTTACGTGAGTCAGGAGAGTAACATACAGTTCATCCTGCAAAGCTGTCAGATCGATAGGTGATGAGCATGACTATAACATTGCAAATAACCGTCAATTAGGAAACTACGAGAGTTTGAAGGATGAGAATATGCAAGAGGTTACGAAAAAGGCTGTACTCCTATATGTCCAGGCAGTGATAATCAAACGTAATCCAATGGAGTAACAGTAATTAAACCAACGTGCTTTTGACATAGACTCGCTACATTCTCCAGGTAGAAGTAGCAATGAAGGAGGTTCGACTTAACAGACTTTTTAAAACGAAAGGGAGGACAGTTGAAAGACCAGAGAAAAAAAATAAAAATGTGGTGCAGAAGATTAGTCAAGATGTTAAAGACAGGGTGGAAAAGGTCAGAAATAAAAATAAACAGAAGGAACAGATTCTATAGAACTGTATTCGAGCGATAAGGATGGAAACCAAAAAAATTCAGCAACATGTGAATCAGGCCGTAAACAAAGCGGAGGAATGAAGATGTGTGGTGAGTGAAGCGTTTACAACTAGTAAACAAACTGACAAGAATAGTCATGAAGCAATTTCAGAACTACAACATGGAGTCAACAACACAGAGCAGTATATGATTATGGAGTATCAGGATTCAAGAGCCCAGTAAGATTCTTAGAATTCACGATCAAGAAATATCAGTTTCTGGACATGTAATCAAGCACTTCTATAGAACACTTCGCTTCATTACCAAAAAATTTTATCTGGGAAATGCAATGTTGACATAAATGCTTGCTGTAACATACTACATGAACATGAGTTTGCGTTTAACGTTCAGCACAGCTTCGCACGATTGTGAAGGACACTTTCGCAAACCACAATGTTAGTGGTGGCAAGATAATTACAATAACAGGAACGGATATTCAAAATAAGGAAACCATTAGATGAAAGAAGGTTACGGGAACAATCATTGGCCAAATAATGGAGATGGGCATGGTGGAAAAACAAACAATAGAGGGTGGAATAGACAGAGAAGCTAGGAAAGCATCGTAAAACAGCAGATGGCGCAGACAGGGGAATAATGAATGTGGAGAACGTTTTGAAGCTAAAAACGGAAGTGGTGTGGAGGACCATAAAATTGAAAAGATCGTCTAAACACAATGCAGCAGATCTGAGGACAGTGCAGCAGCGTCGTGCACACAGGCACACTTGGCGATTCATCGTCACCACCTGCAGCCAGTCCAAGGATGGAGAAATTTACTGGTGGCACAGCTGGTATATATTGCGCTGGATTTAATACCCCGTAATAATGTCACGGGTAGGTTGTACTGGGGTGGCACAGTTGCATTACTACTCATATTCCAAGTATGCATGCAGCCACTGTTGTCGAGTCGTGGATTTGATTTTTGCATGTATCACTAGCAGTCAAAGACCGTTGAAGATCACAGCTCCAGATGGACTAACCTGTTCCAGCAACCACATGTAAATTGTTTGCGCTGGGCGATTGTCTGCCGTTGAATACATCATTATCCCACCATCTATGATACGAGCTTCAGCCTTCAATCTAGATGCTCACTCAAAGCGTAAAGCTTTTGTCGATTGCGACAAGCTATCCAGACTTACAAAAGAAATCTATATTCCAGCGACCATAATATGCTTTATAGGTGGTCAATGAGAAGTTTGTTTCACTGTTGCGATCAGCCTTAAGGTATGTGCATAGGGACAATCGAAACAGGCCAGAAATGGCAGCTAAGTGTCATCGACGAGGAATCCTGCAACAGTACCACTACAGACAACGCAGATGAAGAAGATACTATCGAATTGCCAGTAGGATTTGACCGGACCAAAAAACAAGGTCGGTGAGTGTTTGCCGTTCCGTGCCTGTTTTCGAATGCGTTCACACTTGGAGTGTGAACCAGCACTGGGGACCATTCACCTAGTAGCCAGCACTGGTATAGAGTGTCGTTGGCTAATCCACACGTAATTCTGGGGGAACTGGGAAAGGTGCTGCATGATAACATAATTAAACCTTCAGAGTCTATGGTCTTCCCATGCGATCCTCATGAAGGACTGCACATTTCTCTTCTCCATGGACTACCTACGATTGAGCAAAATCGTAAATAATTATGTTTACCTACTAACACCCTGGACTACTTAATAGGCACTAATTATTTATCAGCTATGGACATCGACCCAACCGAGCGAGGTGGCGCAGTGGTTAGCACACTGGACTCGCATTCGGAAGGACGACGGTTCAATCCCGCGTCCGGCCATCCTGATTTAGGTTTTCCGTGATTTCCCTATATCACTTCAGCCAAATGCCGGTATGGTTCCTTTGAAAGGGCACGGTCGCTTTCCTTCCCCATCCTTCCCTAACCCGAGCTTGTGCTCCGTCTCCAATGACCTCGTTGTCGATGGGACGTTAAACACTAATCTCCTCCTCCTCCTCCTCCACATCGACCCAGGGTACTGGCAAATAGACGTTGACTGGGAACAGACTGCATTCATAACTCCTGACAGTCTCTGATGGTTATGATGTTAAGACTGTGGAATTCTTCAGCCAAATTTAAATGTATGACTGTTAACCTGCTTGGACATCGTAGATGGACGATGGCTCTTTGTTATATGGACAATATTGTCGTTCCTTCGGTGACATCTAAAAACATCTAATTTATCAGACAACTATGTTGAAGTGCATTAAGTTAGAAGACATCCATCGGAATATAGAAAATTGCCTCTCTACCACCAAAGAAATAAAAATATTTGTACAGATAGCGAATGGCAAAGGAATCCATCACGATTTAGAGAAAAATAAAAGCAGTCACTCGTTCTTATTGTCAAATGTTTTCTCGCAATGTGCCCATACTGCTGTCGATTGATAAAAGTTTTTGCATTAACGTGTATCCCTTGCAAGTTCTACTGCAGGGAGACGCCTAATTTTCCTGGGATTTGATATAAGAGAGACATTTCCTCTCCTTAAAGAGGCGCTAATGTCAGCACTACTAGCATTGCATTAATATTACAAAAATATCGCGACCGAGCTTCAAATCACTGCTAGCAAATGTGGGATACGTCCAGTTATAATGCAAATTTCGGTAAGTACTGAAAAGGCCACAACTTATGCGTCCAGTGTACTCTCTGAGCCAGAGATGACCTACCCAACAACTGAGAAAGAATGCCTTACAGCTGCTTGGGCCATCAACAACTTCCAGTCGTATTTATTTGGCGAATTAGTCACCGCTGTGATGGAATATTATTCTATATGCTAGGTTACTCGTGTGACGTCCCTTCCCTCCTTCTTCACTCGCCGGGGGGAGACGCGACTCGTAACGATGTTCGTTCCGGTCGGTATGACTTGGAACAGCACCTGTAACACTCGTAAGAACACAACTCCTCGCGTGGTTTAGAAATATTCTGTTATCTTTCTGCAACAGTCTTTTCAGCTTGCGCAAAATGATTTACTGCAATAGTTTATTTTTATTTTGGTGCCCGGTTAGTTCCGTGATGAAATAAAATCTTGATTCTTGATTTCATCATTATGGTCGTTTTTCACATCATACATAGCGAGAATGAAATTTTGCTGTCTACAATTCCGTTGCTACATCAAGTTATTAACAACGGTCCGACGTAACTCCAGAGATAACTTACGTTGGAGTAAATGTTTATTTCTTAATAAGCCGTAATACAGGTTCAAACTAAACACTTTTCACTGTCCATTATTCATGTACTCACTTAGTCACTTAAAATGTTTAAAAAGTCAATCAACTTGCATTAATGCACATTGTATTGTCCGTTTAATGAGTTCGGCGACACGTAAGAATTATCTTTTGACTCAGAATTTATTTTCCTTTCTGTAATTAATTGATTGTCCCTACAACACACCCACACCGATATATCAGTCAAGATTAACTTCTATTCAGTTCAGCAATCGTGACGCTGAAGACAACTTTTGACTAATCGGCGTACTTGTATTTTTTCGTGCCTTCGGTTTATTGTGTCCTACTACGAATCGTTTTCCCGTCCTTGATCTATTGCTCTCAAGGTTTGTAACTGTTTATTAGTACGGAGGCTAAGTCCGATAAACCAGTATCACTCAATTGAAGTCTAATACTCGTCTTACTATCCCGTCGCGTTGAGAACGGTAAAGATTTACTTTCATCAGGCGAATGACTGAGCAATACTTCAGTCTCTACCACACGAATTACCAAACTTCCAAAACAGAAACAATCTAATAGGTTTTGCGTCCAGATAACTATCGCAAAAGTACTCCAGAGAGACTCATGAGCAACTAACGAACTGCACATTTCCATATCCGAGTTGCACTGTAGCCCCATTGAATTTCCTTTTCGATGTGGCTACAACTCTCTTCCATGGTAAATGGTATCTTTGACTGAATTATTTTGTTGGATTTAACCCTCGTTCATATGATTTTGAATTTATCCTATAGATGATTGATAAAGAATCTATGATAATCCTTTCCTTTAATCTCCCCACTTTGTATGATATTCTCAGAATTTGAGTAATATAGGTGTTAATCAAAATATTGCCAGTGTAGGTTTCATCGTCAATAGGTGCCGTCACTGTCAAGATGACTCACTCCCCTAGTTTACGTTTCCACAAAGTTTATTAATTGGGATTTTCTGTCCTCGGGGCGTTACACTAGACAGCAAGATCTGTAGGACCAACTGTCGATATGAGCACTAACGCTTCAGGAGTACAGTGGTATACAATAATGGATGCAAACACAAGGGCGCCTACTGCCTTCCAAGGAATCCTTTGATGGAACACAGCAGCATAGATGTAACCTCAGTGGTCGATTTGTTAAATGACATTGCTACTGGACAAATAGAAGATCCAGCACTGCTGAAAACGATAGATGCCTTGAAGGACGAACCAGCCAACGAGAATCCCAATTAATGAACTGAAAATTCCATAAGAGGACTTATGATCCATTGGAACAGAAATGATTGCTCACTATCCCAGCACGTCGAAGGCCAGTTGTCGTGTAGTATTTCCATGATGCTCCTACATTTGGTCACCTGGGATTCGTGGCGGCTCAAGACAGAATCAAGACAGGTATCATTGTCCATGTCTCCAACAACCCATTAGTCTGTATGTGAGTTACTGTAAGGAATGATAGAGGCAGAAGCATGTGGTACAATTAGCTCTAGGGCATCTGCTACCACTTCTCCCTGCAGCAGAGCCATTCCATGCAATTTGAATCGGCCTATTGGCGTGGTTCCCGAAATCGACCAACGGAAATTGATGGATACTCAGCACTCAGTACTTCGCCCGCTACGCTGTCACGAAGCTGGGCTAACTGCTGGACCTCTGGAAATTTCGAAGTTACTTTTTGAAGACATTATTTCCAGCAGAGAGTAACATACGTGAAGTTCTCTATTCACATAAAAGTTTACCAGTCGAGGCTAGTATCAGAAATAACTTCCCATTGTCACAACACCCACAGGGTGACCACTGCCATCCTCTGTGTAAGCCCCTTTCGCTATTAAAGAGAGTGAGAAATGATGATGGCTAGTTACCCCTCTATCCCTCTTTCCTAATTAACCACCCTAGCTAAACTGTTGACAACAGAGGTGATGAATGCGAATTTTCGGACTAGCAGTAGATCAGTGGGTGGGGTAATCACATACTTACCTTAATTATGCACAGAGTGACTAGCTATAAAATGAAATACATAAGTGTGACAAATCCCTGAGTTTATTAGCACGAATTTATTTCGTTTCAGACATTGCCACGCAATTCAGTGAAAGTTACAGGAGATGCAGCGACATTAACAATAAACACAAAACAAGACAAGACCCAAGTAAATTACAGTTGGCAAAATTCAGGAAGGAAAACACATGATGGTAAATTCAGCTCTCTAACATGTTAAACTTTACGTGAATCAAATGCACAACTCGACAACAGTGGCTGCATGCATACTTGGAATATGAGTAGTAATGCAAATGTGCCACCCCAGTACAACCTACCCGTGACATTATTACGGGGTATTAAATCCAGCGCAATATATACCTACTGTGCCACCAGTAAATTTCACCAGCCTTGGACTGGCTGCAGGTGGTGACGATGATTCGCCAAGTGTGCCTGTGTTCTTATCTATTAAACATTACTACACATTGATCTTGCAAAATCAGAGAAGCGATTCTTCTTTGTGTTTTAGCTCTCAGGGGCACTCTGGGATGCTCTGTGGGGCACTCTGGGATGCTCTCGGGGGCATTCTGGGATGCTCTCTGGGCCTGTTTTTTATGATCTCTGTAGAGTCTCAGATTATCTATCGCTCAGTTTTTGCTCCTTTGTATCTTATGTTTTATTTTATTGTTCTGTATTAAGTTGCGAAGCATCCTTATCTATCTCGTTAGATTTTTTTTTTTTTAATTCTACGTCTACTTTAACTTTAAGCTCTTATCTTTTAGATCTCTGTGTGGGTTGCAGGGGTTCCGACCCCTGGGAAGGTGGGTGGGTGCTAATGCATGGCTGTGTGCGCAGCCATATTGGCGGTTGACTTTCAAACGGACTTAGACGCTGCACGAGGCGCCTAGTGGATCGCGCTATAGTTATAGTCATGCTCATCACCTATCGGATCTGACAGCTTTGCAGGATGAACTGTATGATGCTCTTCTGACTCACGTAAATTCATATTTCATGCAGTTCCACCATATTGTCAATTTTAATACAATTCCCTTCTAACTCGCGACATGCCTTGCTCCTTGTTAACATTCAAGATTTATGAACCTAACCCCAATACATAAATCACTACATATCTCCTACCATGTAAAGGAAAAAGAAGAAACAATCGGCTTCTCATATTATACTAAGTTGTCCTACATATAACAATTCTCCTCTATAATTTCAATGCTCGCTTGCAAATCGGTGAATCTTCAGTTGTGGGACCGTACCCAAAAAATAGTTCAAAAGTGTCTGAGCGCTATGGGACTTAATTTCTGAGGTCATCAGTCCCCTAGAACTAAGAGCTACTTATACCTAACTAACCTAAGGACATCACACACATCAATGCCGGAGGGAGGATTCGAACATGCGACCGTAGCGGTCGCGCGGTTCCAGACTGTACCGCATCCAGGACTATATTACATAATCATGCAGTCCGTCTGACCTCTATCAGTCCACAAGATGACTGCTTACTAGCCACCGACTTACTCATGCCACACACGAGCCTTGCAGTTCGACCACCTGATCCTCCTTTTCTATTCCCGCATACACAGTTCCGTTGCGGAGGAACTTCCCTCCAAGTTTTACATGATTACAAACCTATTTTCCCTGTCCATGAACCAATTTTAGAAGAGTAGTATTAACTTTTACATTCTTTTACAGCACACTACTTTTGAATTTACATCCATAAATTAATGACAATAACATCAATTATCATAAATAATGAATAAAATATTTACGCGGATGTTACATCAAAGAGCATTGTTATACAGAATTTGCATTAAGTAAAGGCAGACAAAGAAGTTAGATAAGTCCCTTACACTTAATATCGATAATTATGTTCCAAGCACAGCTGCTAATGAAAGAGATGCTCTAATTATTGAAAACACAGTAAACCAAATTAATGTGGCCCCTATGCATTGGATGGGCCAAATAAAAGTGACCCACACAACTGGATACAATTCGAAGTGAATGGTGTTCGCTATGGATCAGAGGGTAGCCGTTGTGAAAACGGTTTGGCCAGTTGTTTGCTGAGAAGTTTAATGGTGTCAAAGTGGCAGCAAAGAATGCCATGCAACGCTTAGTCCCAAAATGCCATAATACAATTTCTGTTTTGAACAAGACAAAAAACATTACCAAACGTGCGCGCACACTAGATATTGTGGCTGCATTCACCAAAAAATGCTTCAGAATCCTACCAAATCAACTATTTTCCTTTCCTCTGCCTTGCTTCTTGGTATTCGGGAACTTTGGTTTGCGGGCAATTTTATTTGTCCCGCCCTTCACGAACTGAAAGAGAAACAGTGTTATTGAGATTACATCCCATTCCTGTTGGGAAATTAGTGTACTTGGCTCATACTGAAACCAAAATCAATATAGCTAACTTTCATAAAATGTAGGATTGCAGTAGTGTATAAAACAGGACATGTTGTACATAATTTGATATGTGACATACCACTGGAAATCTAATAATTGTAATTAACTAGTGAATAACCTAAAACTTGTCTTGCTTTGAAAAAAATTTGAAACAGTAACAATTGCACCTTTTTAGTATCAATGTAAATTTTTCCTCACTTCAGGGTTCTAAGGTTAATACTAGATCTGACAGTAACATCAAAATCGAAGGGGAAGGAATGAAGGCACTTTCAGCAAAACATTTACTGTAATCAGATTTATTTGGAAACCAAAATTTTGTCGAATTCGCATCTACTTACGTGGGGCTTCAGCAAACTGTTATTCGAGGAGTAACTTTGTAATTTGAAGAACAGGAAATACTTTCTGAAATCGAATCATGTGCTAATGTGATTGGCGAGAGAACATTCTCCAAGAAAATATTAGTTACGGGGATTCAGCTACTGCTGGAAGTCAAACACAAGGTTTGACTTTTAATTGACAGATTTTTCTCAAATATGTTTATCTCCCAGAGACTTGGTATAAACTGCATTCATATCTTACGCCTGACCGCCAATTTTACAAATGCCTCAATTTGGGCCGTATCAGCAGGCAAGGCCGTAGTCTCGACATATGTAGTAAATGTGGCACAGGACAGCGGTCAACTGACTGTACAGCTACTAATTTAAAGTGCTTGCATTGTTTTGGAGGCCACCTGGCTAGAGTTAAGAACTGCCCTGTTTTATGCTGGTAGCTCCAGTAAAGCAAGTTTTTCATACTCAGTAACATTTCGTTCAAAGAACCTGAAGTCAGATTCTGTGAAAATCATGTGCCACTGTCACAGGAGACTCTCTGACTGACAGTATTTATTAACATATATTCTATTCTGAAATGTGAGTCGACATTTTTTGTATACAGAATTATAGCTCATTCCATGCTTTTCATTGGACTCTTCATGAGCAAGCTGGTTTCTCTTCACCATCGATACCTCAGCACCTTCCCCTGACATTCATGCACACATAGTGTTTACCGGTAAATCGACAGTTTAGTAGACGTGATGGATTCCAGAGGATTCCAGACTCAGGAAGCTTGACTGCTGTCTTTCGACTGGAGAGGATGTGTCGGAAATCCTATGAAGTTAACGCCTGTGTCATAGCTCAGACAATGGAAAAATTAGTGGCAGTAATCAATCGACAGATTACACCTGGAGTTTGATATTTAATATTTTGTGATACTCTCTACCAGGGCTGAGTTAGACATCAGTGATTTCCTTAAAGGAATTATAAGTATTATTTCGAATCGTGGTTTTCAGGATCGCTCAGTGGAATGTTCTGTCAGCCAGTCAACCACTGTCAATAGAGAGATCCTGCTAAGTGAACCTCAAACAAAGCATACATTTCAGAAACGTGGGTCAGACAGGACGGAAATATCAAGTTAGAAGGTTCTCTGTCATTAGGTAATACACACCAGACGGGAAAGGAAGAGTTGCTATCCTGCTACGGAAAGAAGTTACATTTTCGGAAATATGGATCAATTCCCCTATCACAGTGCTGACTACTATAGTATGAATTAGATGAAGTTGTGTATCGTTCACTACGTTATCTGGCTATTGCTCCCCCAGTAGCTAGATAAGCGAAGCAGTCCCAGATCTCTGTGGGGATTTCAACGCCCACAGCACGAGTTGAAGAGATTCGTACACAAAAACTTTGAGTATGTAATATAAGATAATCAGTTTGTTATCCTCAATTATGGTTCTCCTCCCCTAGTGTCTCTTCCACGCAAAGGTCGCTGTGTTGTACGTCTCACATCACGATCGCCAGTAATCGTCAATGTTTGCACTTGGACGATACGGTATGACACATTAGAAGCAGTTATTTCCATGTTATTCTGACTATGTAAGTGTCAGCAATAGACATGGCATTCTTTCCTAACACCCACTGGAACTTTTTTAGAAAACATACTGGCAGTCATACACTAAATCAATAGAGAATGCCGAAGTACCAGAAACGGGCACGGCTTATGTAACCTACTACGCGTTTTTCAAAGTATTAAATGGTGTGGCAGATCTCTCTATCCCCAAAGGACATCATAAGTCGTTACAAATTAGAAACTTCGTGTTACGATGCAATACGTGGGTTATTCGGAAAATAATGAACGATCGGTCACGAAATGGAAAACACAGTGAGAATCCGATGAAGTTTGGGACAGGTGTGTTGGCAGTCTCTCTAGTATGCCTGTCGATCGCGTTACGTCGTTCTTTTTAGTTCTGAGCACGTAGGGAGCACATAAAGATACCCTCTGTAATAAAAAAACTGAGTGAAAGGATCAACAAATAACCTGAACGAGTGTCATCGAACGTCCGCTACGAAGAAAGTCAGCGAACGTTATACAAAATTAAAAGAAAAAAGTGGGTCGGCGACTATGGATATAAGTCGCTAGAAGGTGTAGCTAAATGTTTCAAATAAAACAGTTTTAATTTTTACAGTAGTTTCCATTTTGCGACCAATTGTTCCTTACATTCCGAATAGCCATGCTACGAGAATTTCTCGGGTGATTGCCCACTTCGATTAGTACTTAAGAAGTGCAATATTACCTCTTCTTGGTAAGGTTATCTGCTATCCCAGCGGATAGACGCTTAGTCTAAGAGACATTTTAAAAAGTAAATATCTGTAGCAAGATAAGTTATCGTGAGGAATGGCAACTGGTTGGAAGATGTGCTTGACAACTTGGTCTTCTGTCCTGCTATTTCCTCAGTAGCCATAGTAGTCGACCATTTTCTGTACTGATGGTTTTAGTAGAGAGCGTTAAAGAAAGTTCGGAAGTCATCGACGAATTCTGCCCGTAGAATCGATTATGTTCACTGTTATACGCTCTCCAACGTGCCAGATCGTGCACTGAATGCACTTCTATGAATTTTCAACAACTTATAGATGAAAAGTCTTTCCAAGTAACAGATATAAAACAATCCACATCTGTCTGCAACATCGGCTCTGCCCCTCTCTGAGTCCGGCATCAGAGCCCAACGCAAACCAATGGGAAATGGAACGGGTATTCTGCTGAACTGCTCTTTCTTATCTGCGGAAGGCACAGCACGCAGAACTTGCCTAAATCGCCTTAGCCCATAGCTAGAACGTGCAATGAGATCTCCAAAAGTGTCTCGACGAAAGAAAAAGAAGTAATATCCTGCACACGGATTTAATGAGGTGTAATTGATTTGGATATTAAATTGGCACAAATTTGCATCTAAAAATATGGCTAATTTGAATGATAACGTATCGCCAGAGTGAAAAGAAACGGGGCCTTCTGCTTCGCTGCTTTTCACATGGGCTGATCACATATCTCATGTAATTAAGAAAACAGAAAAGAAAACCATTAACGCAATGAGATCTGCAGCTGGAACTTGGTGGGACGCAGACGCTTACACTCTCTTCATTACGTCCAAGGTCTTTGGCCGCTTAGTCAAGGATTTTGGATGTTCCTCACATCAAACGCTGCTAAACGAGCACTTCATACATGAATTGAACGTCGTGCAATTCCGATGCCTGTGGACATGCCTTGGAGCAATGAGATCGACTTTGACTAATACCTTGGTAGTTGGAGCCGCTGACCCTCCACTATACCTTCGACGTCTGTACTTGGCTGGAAATTTATTTGCCATAGGAGTGAGTAGCGCAGAAGAAAATTAATCTGACTCCCACGATAAATGAAAGACGATCTTCCGCTCATAGGATCTGAATCGAATATCGGAAATCTTTGTCCTGTACTGTGGACAGCAGGAGACTCAGCCTGTATCATCGACCGTTGGACTGAAACAGACAGCAAAGTAGACCCATCTGGAATTCGTATCAGATAATATACGGAAAACTCGATATTCACTATTAAAATTTCATGAAAAATTGGTGTGGCACAATCATTCAAGTTGAAGTGGACCCAGTTTGTTCAATTGTATACTCATAGTTCAAGATATGAAGAGACTTCTGCAGTAGACTAACCACTTTTTAGGCAATTTCCTCTACCCCCATATGGATCACTTATTACGGAAAAAACGATTAGTGAGCTTCTCAAATGTGGCTATCAAACAGCGTTACAGAATTTAGTGATTTGTTTCAGACTTAAAGAGCGTAATGCAACTCATTATAATCCTTCATGGAACAGTAAAATTAATATTCTAATACAGAGTATCTTTCGAGAATCATTGCTATATAAACGAAGGGTTATGAGAATTCACTTTCTACAGTCCCCAGCTGTGTTGGAATTGGTTTACAGTGATAAGGGCGACTAGACGGCAAAGAAAGCCTGTGTTTTTTTCCTGTCATGAACGTTAGCCTACTAACTTCATATTTCATGCTACAGATGCGGAAACTGACCGAAGAAGCGTAAGCAGACGACTGGCGCCTATAAACTTGCAATAGACATGGATACTACACTGCGGTCTTACTAGTAATATGAAACTCCTCCCGTGTTTCAATAATTTTAGGTGAGCAGTAAGTTGAAAACTAGCTAACTACAAATGCGTGATAACTATAGTTCAAATTGTTACCATATACATCCTATAGGCTCAAGGATAACACATTCTGTGGCTATCGGAAGGCAGGAGATATAAACAACCTACTGTTTCTCTGCAGTTTCTTGGAAGCACAACAAAACTGTTTATTCAAAAAAGTTTTCAAATTTAAGGTGTCCCGTTCAAAAAGTGCTCCTGTATTATTGTCTCATGAAGATGCTTAAATATGTGGATAGTCGTTTTTACTGGAGATAGTAATGTGTGTATCTGAAATTTGGTGTTCTCCCTCTAACTGCATAGACCCTCTAACTTCCAGATGTACCCTTAGCAGTCTCTAGTAAGTTCTCGTGTTTATATTCTATTATGTCTGGAGTTAAAATGACAACATTACTTAACTACAGATATAGAACATAAGTCTATAGCTGGATATTTCATAGTTAAAAGTACTTCTATGGAGATTGTAAAATGTTTTTTAAACCTTTTTGAAAAAACTGTTTATGTCGCTATTTCTTTGTATATATAATTTTGTGTTAGCTGTATGGTTTAACAAATCCAATCGCAAAGATCGTCATTCCTTTCTCAAGTTTCTGCTAATCACATATTCTAAGAAACTGTTCCTTCCTCCTTACAGTAGTTTGTCATATTCGGTGAACTTGGTACACTACAGCTCCTCACATGTCTTCTACAATATACAGATACGTGCTGCCTGTATTCGTACTTAGGTCCGGAACGTAAACCTATGAGTGATTGACTCAATGCTAATCAACACTGCTTTAAGAAAATAATCATTCATAGTTGTTTGATTCGCATTTATGACTCATGAGTTCTCCTCTAAGTACTGGTTGGTTGGTTGATTTGGGGGAAGAAACCAAACAGGAAGATCATCGGTCCAATTGGAATAGGGAAGGATGGGAAAGGAATTCCACCGTATTCTTTAAAAGGAAGCAACCTGGCATTTGCCTGAAGCGATTTAGGGAAATCACGGAAAATCTTATTCAGGATGGCCGGATACGTGATTGAACAGTCGTCCTCTGGAATGCGACTCTGGTGAGCCAACCATTGCGCCACCTCGCTCGGTTGTGTGTAGCGTAATGACGTATAGTTAATGCTGTGATATTTTCCGTTACCTGTTATCCCACACCAATTAGAATTGATGGCATATTCTGTGATACAATTTTAACGTTGTTATGTCACAGGATTTGATGATGATTGTACATTATGTGTGATTTCGTCTAAATTATCTGTTCTGCATTTAATGATGTGGCTTTCACTCTCTGGGAGGAGATCGTGAACAGTTCCCGTCAGTTTTGTTTCGTTCCCAAGACAGATATATCAGTTAATATTACACTGAGAACTGCTTCAGTGTTCATATTTATACCTCCATTAGACGAGGTATAGTGTCGAATGATGAACCTGTGCGTCATACATGTAAAAAATAGTGTGGTTATAATAAACAAACAATTCATACGTTCTCTATTAACCACGTGCATCATAGCGAAGGTACTGAGAATAATGTTTAAAAGTCCTTTACGCGTAATGAAGTTAGTATATGTACTTACTGCAGTCTTCTGTATCAGGTGGATGGAACTTGGTTTCATAGCACTATCTGCGGTTGTATATGATAATATATCACAGGAAAGTACGCTGTATTAACAAAATTATATTTTCATATAATTTTACTGAATCTTAAGATCAAATTTTGTAATAACTTGTATAGAATTTCTTGATTTTAAATTCGGTATTTTCAAACATACAAGTCTTTTTACCTGGGAGATGATGCCATGGAACATTTATGTCAGATGTTTACTCTTAGTATTATACTCATCTTGTGCTGCTGATCGAATGTACATTTGATTGTAAATGAACTTATATCCTGTGTTCCTCATGTGTTTTGACCATAGTTCACGTAAATCATTCAATATCGTCAGGCCCCAGTTATTCAGTATGTATCTTTACTTGTGTAAATCTTTTATCATATTTGTGGCATACATTTTTCTGATACAGTTCCATATAACATACTTAGTTGCTACATAGTGATGCATAAGAAATTGGATAAGAACATCATATAAAATTCTGTGATAGCCAGTCACTTAATATCAACCAAAAGTGTCTAAGAAATGCCATGTTGAACTCTAAACAATATTACACACTCAAAACCACCCAACTTCTTGATTTTATCAAAAATTACTTCGAGTAAATGTGTTTTAGCTTTGCCACATTTGCAGATCAAGTCCCACAGGTGAAAGCAACTTTCGTGAAATATTTGCAAATTTATTAACGAGTCTCGAATACTGTTTATACAATTCCCTTAAAACTACAGGATAACTGAATATGAAAATTTAACTGCTTTTCACTCTGCAGATACTGCTGACTAATAACAAAGTGCTGTCATGGAAACTTCTTTTTAAACCCAGTTACTCAGTAAATGAAATTGCCGGATGTACTGTATTGTTCATTATGGCACAGAATATTTCACTGAGCAAGTAAGTAACATTATCTTTAGCCCCTGTGTCATAGTATGCTCCTTAATTACACAAATTCCTCCTGTTACTACTGTACCGCTTCATTCAGAAAAGAAGCTCACTAATGACTATGTATCTGGGGTTGTTTTCCTAGCTATTTATCAGTATTTTAGTTGCCTGCACTCCCTTGCCCGGTGCCGACTTTAAAAGTTTGCAACTTCCTCATATAATTCAACACAGTAAGCAAGTTAATTCCCACAATGATTTTTTGAGGTCTATTGCTTAATTAGCGACCAGGGCCACAGGGGAACAGCTAGGAGCAGGAGGTGGCGTGCCGACCGCCGGCGCCCCTCACTGTTCTGCTCTTCTGGCTACAATGGGACAACCCGCCGTCACATGGATCTCGTTTCCTTGCTTTATGCGTCTGACTGAATAGTAATTAGTTAAAATAGTGAATCCACAAAACATCTTTATATGAAATATTTCTTGTAACTGCTATGAACGGAGTTTTTCGAGTAATTCAGTGGTTCACTTACAAATAGTACATAAATAACTACACCTGAGGTACAATAGTATAACGAATAAAGAAGAAAAAGAAACGTTAGCTGCAGGTGGAATTAAATCACTCAAAAAAAATTTATTATTTGTCTTTGTCATAAGCACTAAGGCACTCAACAAGGGCTACAGGCTTCAGCATCACTGAAGAAAGAATAATTAATGTGCACTTTCCTCCTAACACAGTTGTGTTTTAGTAACAGTCTGAAACAGAAGGAATTTGCCACTACAGATCCCTTTAAAACGATACTTTCAGATTTAACAGGAAGCATTTACAGTTCATCTGCGATGTCCTTGAACTATGAGAATGTCAAAGAACACCTGCCGTATGGCGCCGAGCATTCAACGATTCCTAGTCTAGTTATTTAAATCTCCTCTGCCTCTCTTAGTTCATCTATAGGATACAAGATGACGTAAAACCGCTGTTTTAACATGAGCGTGCGTCTGCTCATTCAGTTCTTCCTAATAACATTGTGTATGCGTCTCCACAGGTCACTTTCATTATTTGTGTCTTTCCCATTATTTCATTTAGCTTAAAATAATTATTTTCTGTAAGTATAAAGCATTCACAATTTGAAAAAGATGGCGCTAAAATTTCTGTTAAAATATTTATATTTTTAAAAAACAACGATTGTTTCAATTTAGTGCTTGCACATGTTTTACTTTATGCCAGATGTCTCCCCTAAAAGCCGCCAGGTGCATTTTCTTAGGTGTTTCGACAGATATTTGCAATTTCGTATCTGCAACGTGTAGCTGGTATGAGTACCAACAAACACTGATCATCACATGTTTCATGGGACGCCCATCGTCGACAGAATGTGTTAAATTGCTTCCCGTTTTACTGTCCTTCTTAACATCTATCTGTGAGATGAATATCGCACTAGACCAAATTGGGACCCCTCTGTCCAATGGCCACGTTAAACTCAACATCAAAAATGATTTTGTTTTTAACGGGAAACAAAATAACGCGTCGCAACAAAGAGATGATTAGCAGCATTTGTTTGGGCTGACTTTGGCAACACATTGCAAATATCTGCCGAAACACCGAAAAAATGACCTTGTCATACTTAATAGAGACACTCTGTATATCTGAAAAATGCTTATTAACAATAGTAACTATATTCCAATATCCACATGTTTTTTTTCTAGAATTCAGACTTAAGTGTCTGGTACAGAGTTCATAAAACCGCTTTCAGACTGTTTCTCTACCGATCCACATTCAAATACTACATGCAAAAACTAAATAGCTATATCTCTCGGTGCGAGGTCTGGTTTCTCTTATTTTATAACGATGGTCATTTCTCCTCCGGTAAGTGAGTCAAAATATTTCAGAATTCGGAGGAGAAAGTTGGCGACTGAAATTTTATGGAAAGCTTTTGGCTACAATGAAAATCAGCTTGTTTAAATGCTTGTCACCTCAACTCGCTGATCACATTCGTGACCCTCTCACTCCCCCTATTTAGCGATATTACAACATGATCTACCATTCTTCGAACTGTTTTGATGTTTTAAGTCAGTCCTGCGTGGTAAGGATTCGCTACCGCACAGCAATATTCCAGAGGTGGACAGAAATGCGTGGTGTAAGCAGTCTCTTTTAGATTACTTCGTCGTCTAAGTATACTGCCAGTAAATCGCATCTTCGGTTTGCCTTCCCCACAATGTTTTCTACAGGATCTTCCAATTGAGGTTTTTTAGAACTGTAATCCTTATGAATTTAGCTGCATTTACAACCTTTAAACATGTGTTATTTATCGAGTAACCGCAATTTAATAGACTTCTCTTACTACTCAAGTGAAAGACATCACTTTTTTATTGTTTAGGGTTGATTTCCAGTTTTCACACCATGCATACAGCTTGTCTGAATCATTTTGTAATTAGTTATGATCTTCTGGTGACTTTACTAGACGGCAACCGACGGCAACAGCTGCAAAGTTCTGCAGTTGTGTAAGAGGTCTGCTCAGATTGTCTCTTACATCCTTTCATAGTTTGTGAACAGCGCAGGGCCTAAATCCAAAATATAGGTTTCACTAGATGACTTCCTGTCAGTTATTACTAATTGTGGCGGAATTGGATGCGCATTGGCCTTTGGCCGATAGTCGACACCCAATGTTTTTGTTTAATTTATAATAACTGTAGCAATGGTTTGCAGAACGTCTTTCATTTGCCAACAAACACATCTAACCTCAACTCCATTTACCGCTTAGTGCACTTCACTAAACGACGCAGCGTATTCTTCGCACTCAGGCAGTGCAGGCCATGAGGCTGCTGAAATCTCTTAATAGCAGGGTTCTCTGTGGTTCATCTCTGTCTTGATCCAGCTTTCGACACTCTGTTGTCTGTAAATGCTCATCGCGCGTAGTACTGCTGATAGCAAAAATAGCACTCAAGTATAGTTAATTAATCAGGCCTTCTTGAAATTCACAATAAAACTGCCTATACTATACCTGACTGTTAAATCACGTTAAGCCCTCCTCGTCCTTCTCACCTTTGGTCAGTAACTAAATGTGTACAACATGTAGAACAATCCTCCTGAAGTCTTGCCAATAATCCTTTTTTCTGCCTCAGAGTTGAATGCCTGATTTTGGTTGCTAGCTATTTCTCGTCACATTTGCTAAGCAGAAATATTTTCCTTTGTTTCTTAACATCCATTTTCACGCCGTTACCATTCACGTTACAACAGTACTGTAAGTACTGTGGCCGTGATTATCTCGTTTATTATTTTGCATCTGTCTGTCACTAACTACAAGACAACGCATACATGACTCATTTCTCTACATACTCTACTTTTTTTGGGCATAAAACGTTCAATCAGTCCTGCCACTCCGGCCGGAGTGACCGTGCGGTTCTAGTTTTTTTTACCTAACACCCTTTATTGTGGATTCGGAATCAACAAGAACACAAGACATGAATGACTGTTCACCTAACCTTGCAGAAATCGCTGGCGTTTAGCCAGTACCTGTGATGCACAATAGCATTTCACTTGATACCTTAGGATTTTCTGTTGTTCACTTCTTTCATGCGCCAGCTTTCGACACTATTATCTAACACAATACTGACATTTTTTCTTTCTTACATACAAAGACGCCCGTACTCCTCTGTAAATACTCTCACAGAACTACACTAACTGCTCACGTAAGAGCCCAGAGTGGATTTATCATACTGGACTGCAACCCTACACGTAATGTGATATCTGAGTAGCAGCTTCCTATATGAAACTGATGATGTTTCTACGTACAATGTGACGTTCTTCATGTGTAAGATTCATCATAGCCAGAGGGTATCTGCAGTCAGCGTCGTCGTTCGCGTCTCTGATGTCCTCAAGGGTGAAGACAACGTCTCAATCGGCGCTGGTTGTACCAGGGCAGTAGCGACGCGCAGGAGGTAGCGACATCGCTCACTGCTGCCCTCTGTTGCTGTACAGCGGACGTCCCCAGTCGTCCTGCATTCCTGGTAATGCGGCGCCCGGCAGTGTCATTTATCCCCATCTTTCTCAACTCATAATTAATTTATTAAATAATTTCAGTTATTAATGATTTGGAGCAGACGTAATGTTTCGTTCTTGGGCAGAAAAAAAAATCAATAGCAAGCTCAAGAAAAATGGAAACAAGAAAATGTATTTTAAATCTACTCGGGGTTCAGTATTCTATCAATCTGTCTATGACCTATTCCATAAGCATTTCTCGGTGGGAAAGTAAGGTACACTATCTACGATCATAAATGATCCTATCTACATAAATAAATCACTTGCTATTCCTTCAGAGCTACCCTGTACAGTGTTGCTCTCATCGACAGGTTCACAAGCTTTTCGCTGGTAAAGCAACATGAATTACCGTCGCGTTTTCACTGGAAGGGCGAAAAAACTGTTTCACTGCCAGACATCGGACAATTTTTTACAGCGTGTGAATCCACATCTCATAAAAAGAAAACTGTAGCTGAGTTCTGCTTCTTCATGTTTTCTTTCGCTACTAAGCTCCGTCACCAATCACGCCGGCTTCTCTAAGCACAGACGTCGGGTCACATGAGAGCAGCCATTGATCTCTTCTTTCATTCCCTCCCGAAAACACCAGACCGAGCCCCTGTAAGACTTTAAGCCCTTTGAGCTGTGTCACTTTCATGGCGCGTTATTTTGCCGCTTGCGCAACAGCGTACGTTGCAACGACTTGCACATGGACCTGCTGGGAATGAAATCGTTTGGTTTCGAGTGGTTCGTGTGTTCTAATTTCTCTCTCTTTCTTCGTTCCTTACATAGTCAGTGAAGGGTTTGCGGCCCGTATTAATGGTAAGTCCGTGGACTTCTACCCTAGATGAATAACACAGGCCAACGAAAATATTTTTTTGAGCAACTTCTTTTACTTTGATAGCTGATCTTTATAGATTTTCATGAGCTGAATCCAAATCTAGACTTAGTTTTTTTGTGTCATTTGTAGTTTTCGAGCAAACGCTTTTTACTATACAGTATGAGAATCCTATGCTATGCAGTAAACGGGGAAATTAATGAAACGCTTTCTTACAACGTAAACGTGGTTTGTATTTACACTAAGCTACTTGAAACAATGATATGTGTTAAAGGAGGTTTCACTTGTCTGCTGTAATTGGTTTGTATTTTCGTTCTCTTTTTTCATTGAAGTCTCTTGTGTAGCTTTTTCTACTATGAGTCACTTACTGAACTTCTCGGTGAAGTGACCGACAGTAGTGCCTCATTATGTCGATGTACCTGCGGCCGTGTTAGTGTTTCCATCACTTTAATGTCCTGGTGAAAAAGCTCTCCTTGCTCCTCACTAACATCTCCCATATTTACCGGGAAGTTATTAAGTTGACTATTCAAAAAGTGAAGCTCGAGGCTCAATAAAAACACTAAAGTTTTAAACTTCTATAGCATTTTAGCTATAATTGAAACGTATTCTGGGCCTTTTTCATGTCGTAACGATTTTGTAACGATTTGCTTGAATGATACCCAATCTTCTTTCTCATTTAACGTCATTGTGGGTTCAGCGTTAACATCTAACATCAGTTTTCTAATCTCAGCTCCGACATAGACGCCTTCACTAAGTTTAGCTTCTGAAAGGTGTGAAAACGTTTGGGAGAGATACTTAAAACATAGTATATTTCAAGGCAGAGCCTCTACAAACTGTTTCATTAGGCCTAAATTTATGTGTAGAAGTGATAGGAGTAGGTTTTTTTTTATCTACAAGGTTTTTTCGAGGAATATTTTTCTCAGCAGGTTTTAAAGACTTCCTCACAAGTCAGTTCTTTCTGTACTAGTGTGGATCCCTTGCCCTTCTGTCTCATTCACGCAAGAAACATGGAAATTTGCTAAAGCCATCTTCCACATCAAGGAACGTACATGTTACTTTTATATCTCCACATACCATCCAACCACGAGCAGAATAGCCCGTTTTATTTAGCACTGTTTCTAGGTTTTCATAGCTTTCTTTCATATGTAGGCCTACATAATGTCCAGCAGATATAGACGCATACATGCTACCATTGTGTAATAAAACAGGCTTTAAACTAGTTTTGCTTTAATCGATAAACGTCATACATTTCCTTTCTTTTACATCTATGGTCACAAATATTTTGTTCACAGATTACCGGTTTAGGTCTATAATGACCATCTTCAGATCTGATATAAGCAAAATCAACAACAGCGTCGTCAAATATATATAAATGTATTTGAATTTTACATTTAACGATGCCACTATGCCTGCAGTACATTAAGACACTGTTTTCATAAAACACAGGTATTCCTCTTCATACTTAAAGCTCACAAATGCATATATATGTCAGTAGTACATTTAATTATGGTTTATTTATTCTTTTCAAGCTGTAGACAATCTGCGAGTGTATTTATGTTTTTCCCATAATTTTTGCTGCAGATCTGAAGATGGTAATTATAGACCGAAACCGGTAATCTGTGAGCAAAAAGTCTGTGTACATAGACGTAAATTAAAGGAAATTTATTCTGTATAAATGTCATTGTTTTATTCACGACAGTGTCGTAGCCTGTGAATAAACAGCCTCCAGTCTTCCGCTTTTTATTCAATACCAAACTCATTCATCAGACTGGAAATGTCTCAGCAGTACACTAAATCACCTTCGTGTTGAAAAAACTTGGAAAATTGCTGCTCTCTCTTTCTATACATGTATATGCTGGTTGCAACAGCCAATAAGTTCTTTTGTTTTAATCTAGAGCCAAGCAATTCAGTTTTTTTTGTCTTGTTAAGCCCAGATCCCTAACCAAATAGTTAAAAACAATCTAAGGAAATAATCTGGGCTCTAGACGTTCGCTTTTATAATGGAATTCATTATTATCTGGTTCATGTAAAGAGATGGTGGGTGATACAGTTTTTTAAGTATCGTATTTGGATTTCCCACCATAAGAAACGTAAGAATAAGGTATTTTCAGCAAAAAAGTTTTTCCATTGTGGGCCTGTGTAATCTTTATGGGGAGTCCTTCCTAATGTTGAGGTCCAGTTGTACCCTACAAGTGAAGTATTCGTGGACGTATTCTCCATGGAATTCCAGAATCTACTCACCGTTGTCCCATTTGCATCTAACTATATCTGCACATAATTGTAACGGTGCTGGAGGGTAGGTTGTGCTGAGAAATAATAATCAAGAAAAAAATTCTGAATTTAGCCTGTCAGGCCGTTGCGTTCACTGTAAAACATTCTAAAAGGGTTTGAAATGTTGTGTGATGTGGTTGGTGTCTGAAAGGGTACTGCTTTTGGTATAGCCGTACTGCCTCTCGACAATTTCCGTCTGCTTGGCTGTACACCATGTGGCCTTGTTCCCGACATGAATACCATCATGTTACTCATGTCGGAAACAAGCCAGGATTGTGTTTATGTACGGCCAAGCAGATGGAAATGGTCGAGAGGCAGCATGGCTATACCAAAACAAGTACCCTCACAGACACCAACCACATCACACAACATTTCAAACCCTTTCAGAGCGGTTTACATTAAACGCAACGGCCTGACAGACTAACGTCAGAAATTTTTTTTACAATTATATCTCGGCACAACCAACCTTGCAGCAACGTTACAAGTTTTTCAAACTGTTTGTGACCATATATATATATATATATATATATATATATATATATATATCACTTTCGAAGTCACGTCTTGAGAGTTACCGACAGTGACAGATTCTAAAGGAGTATTTGGTTGATGATGCAAGATGCGAACAACGCTCCTCTGGCTAATCCCACATTACTTGCAATACGTCTCGTGTTACCATGAGAAATGATAAGCGTAAAAGATAGAGCAGCTTCTTCATGAGCTCTGTCAATTGCACTCATTGTTGACTATTTGATGTTGAAGCTACCTGTTGGCGCTAGAGAACCAATAATTAATGCACGTGCCCAGCCCGACGAACAACAACTATCAGGATAGACATCCCTGTACCGTGGGATCGTTCCGACAGCATTTCTTTGACATTCGTCGTATAAATGTAGCATGTATAACTTCTTCTCATTGTCTAAAAATGGCTCTGAGCACTATGCGACTTATTTTCTGAGGTCATCAGTCGCCTAGAACTTAGAACTAATTAAACCTAACTAACCTA
The DNA here is from genome assembly GCF_023864345.2 of Schistocerca serialis cubense. Classification (NCBI taxonomy): domain Eukaryota; kingdom Metazoa; phylum Arthropoda; class Insecta; order Orthoptera; family Acrididae; genus Schistocerca; species Schistocerca serialis. The sequence goes on from NC_064640.1 coordinate 469,191,450, forward strand.
TGGACATCACACACATCCATGCCCGAGGCAGGATTCGAACCTGCGACCGCAGCGGTCGCTCGGCTCCAGACTGTAGCGCCTAGAACAGCACGGCCACTACGGTCGGCCCTTCTCATTGGTGTACATGTCTGTATACAAGGAAAGTTGAAGTAGAATAGACCTGCCGATAGAAGAGACAGTTCCTGCTAGTTCTACTGTGCAAACAAGTAAATGGCCGAAAGGCCTGAAACAACGATGTAGCCAGGCCTCAGCGTGTGTACAACGCAACACCGATTCCGGCCGACGTGCCTTTATATTTTAGAGTATTTCCCGGATTCTCTTGCGTTTCAGCCTCAAATTTAACAAACATTTTTGGTAACCGAAGCGGCCCGGGTTCAATTTCCGGCTGGGTCGGAGATTTTCTCCGCTCGGGGACTGTGTCTGTTGTTATCCGTAAGTTCATATCGTCGTAACTAACGAATTAGTATCCAATGTGCTATCGTATTGCTTTCCATTACTGACATAGTTGAATGAGCACGATCCGAAATCCAATGAACTGAAATAAACAAAAATGGTTCAAATGGCTCTGAGCACTATGGGACTTAACAGCTGAGGTCATCAGTCCCCTATAACTTAGAACTACTTAAACCTAACTAACCTAAGGACATCACACACATCCATGACCGAGGCAGGATTCGAACCTCCACCGGGACCAGCCGCACTGTCCATGACTGCCGCGTCTTAGACCGCTCGGAACGATAGAAGAGATAAGGCTCTTTATCACATACCAAAGTTCGTGTCCCTTTGCGTACTATCATTCGAAAACATCTTTTCGATATCTGGAACAGTTAACAAAACAAATGTAGCGTTACGTCTTACGTGACTCACAATATATAGAGGGTCTCCCACCTAACTTTGTCACATCATATCATTCCTAAATGAAATGAAATGTGCAAAATGCAATAGGCCACGGATGCACCTATGCCATGTTCTCACACTGTTGGCAGGAATGCACAACCGGTAAACGTAAATAAATACCACATTCAACACAAAGCTACTTTATTTTTTAAATCGCACATTATTACTGAAATGAAAAACAGAGGTACAATTACTAAGGGCAGACTTGGGTTCACCGCTCTAAATCTTATTTATACCGTCTGGAATATTAACTTAAAATAACGGAAACGGTGCCACAGTTTCTGCCGTAATGCGTGTTGCCTGCAATCTTCTGAAGCCTTCTGTAGGCAACCCTCTTTCTCCGTGTTACGGAAGAAACTGTGTGTTAGTTACCATTCCTTAAACAATATAAATTTCAGGAAGTATGACGTTTAGAACATTGAAAACAAGTCACTAACTGTACCTCTAGTTTTCATTTCCGTTGACAAAACATACAAGTATCACGAAAAAAACGTAACTTTTTTTATGTGATGCTTGTTTATATTTAGAGATTGTACAGTGTTGCTCAAATGTATCCGATCGACCTGAATTGCATTTCGCCTGATTCGCATGCAACCCACATAACGAAGCTGTCTAGCAGGTCCTCTAATCCCTCCTTGGTACTGTCGTTTAACTAATGAAAATGGTTCCAACAAGTCATCACTAGAAAACACTGCTCTGCATCGCAATAAATCAAGATGTAAAGCAATACCACGATACTGGAAATATCAGGGAACACCGTATCACAGATAAGACTGTCCTTAAGGCATGTAAGCTCACATTTATTGCAATAAATGACGTACCTGAAATGTTACCACTCTCATTATAACGTCAGATAGGTAATGCACGTAGTAAGTTCGTCATATTCATGATTTCCTCTTCACAGTAACATACCGTACTTGTTATTTACACAACATGACATTAAAAATTTAAGTTATTCACGAGCAGCTATTTGAGAATATATATGAACTTCAAGTGATACGACGAACCGTCTCGTTCTGCATATGGATTCCTACCCAGGTCATGCAGACTAAGATTTCGTGACTGACGGAACCCTAACAGTCATTCCTGACTAGGCATACAGAGAGTGATATACATCGATTTTAGACAGTATCAGTTAGCAAATATCAACTTTCAATTACATAACGTAAACAATTCCTACCCAGCCTGTATTGTCCCTGATAACGAGCTACGGGAGTTGTTAAATATTGCTTCTTCACAAGTAACTTACTTCAAATGCCGTGAGGTAAAGCGTGGACAGGGATTCGAACCCAGAACATAATCGTATTGTTATGGAAGCACATTCAACTGTGACATATCGGATTTCCCCGGCAGTAGCTAGATGTTTTAATTGAAATGAAGAGACGAATCTTTAAATTTTTCCTTCCCGGGACTCCAACACGTCACCTACAGCTGTTACATTCTAGAGAAAACGAACGTTAAATATGGGTTTGTTACACCAGCCGTGACATGTGAGCATGTTTGAACTATAAATAATATGACGAGGAGTTCAGTGCTCACTCGGAATCGAACTCCACGCAGATCGTTGTTGACTACACACAAACAGACATCAGCTACCGAATTTTTCTCCATCAGCAGCTCGGAATAACATCCTTATATTTACAGTGATCTCGCACATATTTATATGTCTCACTGGGAGTCAAAAACGTCAGATACCGTTAGTGTTGACAACGAATGGAAATGCATTAAAAATCTAAATTATTATCCACCAGCAGATAGGTGTTCTCATGCTAGAGCTTGATAATTCATAATGAAAACCTTAGTGCTGGGCCAGGATTCGAACCCATTCACGTGAAATGTCTGGAGATGTTGAGGAATCTGCAGTTTTGAACAAACAACAACTTGTAGTCGAGCTGTATTGTCACGAAGGTGTCAAATCCCGCGTTAAGGGCGGTCTGAGTTGCATTCCCAGTTCGGAACTAATTTTGGCTGGTTCAAATGGCTCTGAGCACTATGGGACTTACCTTCTGAGGGCATCAGTGCCCTAGAACATAGAACTACTTAAACCTAACTAACCTAAGTACATCACACACATCCATGCCCGAGGCAGGATTCGAACCTGCGACCGTAGCGGTCACGCGGTTCCAGACTGTAGAGAAGGAATATCATGTTTAATGTGAATTTCAGACCACAGTGCCACTATACCTTCTTCATTTGGCGTAGCCAGAAGCGAAGAGAATCTGTCTCTCCCTATCAAAAAGCATCGGCAGAACTTAGAATCGTACCTAGACCGTCAGTACATGAACCTATCATCAATCCAAAAGACCACCAAATCCTCTCCTCTGGGACTTCTATTTCTGTCGTAACACCGATACCGGCGCACTGGATGAGAATTCTGACACACAGGCTTCCTGTAGTGGTTTGCACCATGTTCAGTACATTCATTTACTTGGTTGACCGGATAGCTATACCTAGATGCCTCGGATATCCGGTGCATACATTCGACTCTGTCTTGAAATCACCAACATAAAAACAACGTAACTGCCACCCACACAGAACTGCCAATAGTGTAGGGTGCATAAATGTAAATGGGAAGTGTTCCTTTCCACTTGAGCTACCCTACTGCGCTATCAGTTGGTTGAAACCGTCGTGCAGTGCAAAAGAAAAGCTGTAATTGTCTGTCTCTCAGAAGTCTAGATCCAGCCATATGCAATATCTCACAGCACTGTGGAATGCGGAAGTTCTGGAGTAACTGTTATTAACTTCTTGAGCTGCTAGCTAGTAGCGTTATGGTAAGCGTTGCGCACTGTGGATAAGGCGTCGCGAGTTCTATTACATTCGCTGCTACATTTTTTAAAACGCAACTATGCTGTCTGCTGAAGTTATCAATTTAATGGAACTTTGAACATAATTCACTTCACTTCTAAACCCAAAATAGTCGCATATGGGAAAAGGGCTAACTTCGGCAACATTTTATTCTTTTTAGGTTTAATAAACTGCCAGGCAGCAGATGCATCTCGAAGTTTTTGTATTAAGTATGGGGAGAGCGCATCGTGCCAGAATAGTCAGAAAAGTGTTTCCTACATTAGCTGTCGTCTGGTAGTGGCATTTTACTCTTCTTCAAACCCGGTTAGAAAGCTTTAAATCAGAACAAGTTTTCTACATGCATGTACTCAATATTGCATTTGCATTTTCAGACTGTTATAGATAACATCAGAGAATTCGCATATATCGTTGATACTTAATTTCTCTCTCATGTTCATTTAGTATTATTTTAACAACACTAAAAGAAGCCTAGCGAAAATTCTGCACTGTATTATAAGAAATGAAATAAAACTACCCATGATAACCTTACAACGAAAGTCTGCTTTAACTATACTGAGTATCTGTACACAAGCGTACCTCTATCGGCACGAATTAGTAAAATACTACTCTCTTATATTTCTATTGGGTCTGTGTTTAATTGGTATGCTGTGTCATACTCAACAGGTATGTAAATGTGTCAATTCGTAAATAAATTTATGTATTCCTGGAAACCCGAAGTTTGCTTGTCAGCAGCGGAAAGAGGGGTTACCTGTTGTGCAGCATTGTAAGTTTTTTACCATTGAACTATGAGCGGAAAGTATTTTTTTGCGATTTGCTTATCAGTTCATTTCCTTCATACTTATCACCCTGGCATGTGACTCTTAAGTGAAGAACAATACTGAATTTCGTATCGTTGAAGGTCGATTCCAATATCTTCAGAGACGCTTGTATTGTGAAGCAGCTTGGCAGTCAGAAAGCCTAGATTTATGACGATTAACACAACTTACTGAGTCGAGCTGCCAAGAGGTTTTGAAGTGTGGAGGTTTTCTTCTGATTTCGTTACAGAATTTTTTCTGGAAATTCGCAGCTCCATAAAATAAACTGCAAAAATAAGTTCGCATCTGCTGGCACCTATTACGGCTAGAACGGACCGCTCCTTGAACCTTTGCAACATGAGACATGTGCGGTACCACGGGGCTACGGTCACGCTGTTTCTGGCATGTCACTTTCGTCATAGTATTGGTCGCTCAGCCTCATAACTCATCGTGGAAGATAATAAAAGTTGTTACTTAAGTGAAGAATAACATTTATTTAGCCAAAAAATTGAATTTTCTGTCTCAGTGGCTTAGTTTACATGAGGATTACATTTCACGAGTCATTCAAATGGAGAGGGAATATCAAGTGAATTTAGCGAGTCAATTGAGTGCCATACACAGAAGTGACTGCACTGTCACAGTGTTGCCAAATGTTTGTGACGATACTGCCAATTCTCAGCTGTGCTAGGAACAGCTCTGTAGTGGTATGCAAGGATAATCCCATAGTCGTGTCATAGGAGGATATGGAGAGAAGGCGCGGCGCTTGGTTAATATGCAACGTTTTATCCCACCAGTTGCGTCAAACATTCAGGTGTGTGGTCTTCCATCACGATTACAGTTTCCCACAAAATATATACGAATAATTCACTTACCTTATTACTTTATGACAAAAGATTATTTCAGTACAATATAAATTCTTTGGAAATCAACTTTGCCCAACTGTCACGAAAAGTATGATAACAAACTCTTTGCGTCTCGAAATCGATTGCATCTATGTGCAGTCTTGTGATCGTACAAGTAGAATTTCATGAATTGCATGGGAATGTAGAGAAGTGTTGGTGCGAATGGAAGCTGTAAGAAGCACAGTTAACTAATTATTCTGTGCCACGTAATAATCAATTCATTTCAAAATTCAGAAGAGGAGAAATCAAGAATTATGCCCATTAAGACAGAAACTATAGTGCAGATGCGGGCACTGTGCAGATCTTTACAAATAATGTAAACTAACCAGCGTATACATTGCTTTCGTGATGTTTTCCTCTTGTTTAGTCTTCTATACCATCATCTTTATGTGTTATTGTTCGGTGTTCAAAAAGCAAAATATTATGCCTGTTCCCACGAGGTATTAAAACGAGGTCGCAAGAAGGCTAACGAATTATAATGAAAATACAGTGAGACGCCCATTTGTCTGTCGTCATGGTGTTAAGTCGACAGAAATAGTTGGGTGTTATTTTCTGCATCACTGGCATCCCGTTGTCGTCTTCTATTATTGAGATTTTCATATTACCCTGAACACAAGACGCCGAGATTAATGTGTATATTCTCCGTGATGAAACATCCCACATTCCGTTCATCTTGATCCATTCGTTACGTGCATCGGCGGCAATGAGTGATAGGAAAGCTGTTGTGAGGTGACGAATAACTATAACAATGGTAGTAATAACAAATCAATAATCAAGGATGTTTACTGTGTTACAAACGATTAATAAAAAATGGCTCTGAGCACTATGGGAGTTAACTGCTGAGGTCATCAGTCCCCTAGAACTTAGAACTACTCAAACCTAACTAACCTAAGGACAACACACACATCCATGCCCCAGGCAGGATTTGAACCTGTAACCTCAGCGGTCGCGCGGCCACCGACTGTAGCGCCTAGAACGGCTCGGCCAGTCGATTAACAAAATAACCAAGAAAGGCTGAGTGTTTGATTGGCGCACTGCGTAGGTGTTCTTACTACTTTGTTACTGAATTCTGTTCTGGTTGTTTGCACAGAGAAAAGAAAGAACCCTGTAGCCATACATATCGCTAGTACAACGAGATATTAACTATCAACTATCCTTGCTCTACATCATGAGACGAGCATGGCGTCACTGTGCTGATATTTGAAATACATTTCTTTTTTCTGTCTGTCTCTTTTCATTTTTATATTTATTTTTGAGGAAAGCATCGAGAAATGCGAATAATAAGCTAGTAGGCATATATCCTGTTTACAGTTATTTTCATCGGGATACATAAGACAAAATTAAAACTTTTAAGTGTATAATTGCGTAATTCCAGTTATTAACAGTCTATTCGTGAGCTTGCTTGCATTCAGTGGAGTGAAACCTATCACAAAAGCAAGCAAAACCCAAATATTGGACCATGCGCAACACACAAACTAAATCTCGCTCCACTGACGTGTTGTCCGATATATTGCACGGAAAACATACCTGATTCATGCTGCTAAAAATAGCTCTATCAGTTATGAATTTGGATGTGTACCAAGTGTATAAAAGTATATCTTGTAATACACAGAAAGGCACATAAAGGTGTTCGACTGAAACATAGCCATGACCAAGATTGTAACGGGGGTCGATAGCATCGTCGTCTACCACCTTGACAACTCGAACGGTGACAGTGATCGGCCGTTTACTTACGTTTACTGTTATCAAAGCTACAGCATGAAAACACAAAAATGTTAATAACCCGAAGATCATTAATTTGGGAAAATATAGAAAGTAAAGCAGTCATCAGTTGGAAGAGTGCTTTGAGCACCACAGTGCTTTAATGGGCACGGCCTTGGTGGAGGTGGTATGCCGTTGCTTTCCTCCGACCTTTGAGTTGACTTACCTAACCAGTTAATAGGGGAACGTACGGTTTAACGTGCCTTTCGGACCAAAGTGCAACTCGGCATTTTTCACATCAACAAACACTGCCCGAGGGGAAATAAATGTAAAATGGCACATAAAAATCGTGGGACTGACGAGGGATCAAACCTTAGATCTTCGTATCCGCTGTCTTGCTTTTTATCACCTGGCCACTGTGCAGCCCACACTATTATTTCTGCTTGGTATTAAATTTAGGATCTCTCGTTTGTGCCTGCGTTGGCACTTTTGTGTCCCTTAGGAGACCTTACCTTTGGGATTACCCTCGTATACGTGTGCTTAAACGCCTTCCAATGCCCCCTTAAGGAAGACAAGGATACACAGTCTAGCTTCAGTATTACAAATACGCCTCAGTTTGTGGATGAACGCAGACTTAGGTTGAAAATGGTTTTGAATATTTAGCAGTAGTTTACCCATTGGCGTTAAACTCGTTTTCAACCAATGATTCCCACAGCTACAGGAACACTACTTGTGATACCTCTCCGACAAAATTCTTACGCAGTGCTATCAGACGAAAAGATCAACCTGAGACAAATTATGGGAAGTTTGTTTTACAACCTTCGTACCTGAATAAAGATCTTTTCTTATTTGAGATATCTGTAAACCTTGCTGCATAAGACGATTTAAGAAGAATCTAAATTCCTTCAGCTACGCCAGTGTTTAAAGAAATCGTCTTAACGGCACTAAATCGTGGTTTGTGAATCGTTTACCAGCCGTACTCTGCCGCATTTGTTTTGTTGGAAGGCAAAATGCTTACTGACAAATTTCACAGAAGGAAAAGGGGGACGAAATGTCTCCCACTGGAAGGTCATGTTTTTTTACTTAAATGATTACAAAATCAGGTTAAACGAACAGTGAGATTGTCAGTATAAGTACATTACTGTTGCACCCCCCCAGGGCCTGTAATGATAAAGGGCCCGTTTAGGTCAGGAATATTGTATACAGAAGTGGGAGAGAGCACCACTAAATTCTACAATCCGTATGCATTGCATACACACAGAAATTACTGATACAGTGTACTTATGGAGCCCAATGAGTGAACTGCATATTTTCCGGGGAGAAAGAGCACTGGCAAACAGTCTTCGCTACGTTAGGTCACTTAAACTGGTGTCACTCTGAGCTAGAATTTATGGTCAGCGACTAAGTGTAAGGACAATGAGTCGGATACGGGTGTGAAATACTTTCCTACATTATAGAAGCGAATATTAAATTTGAACTAATATTGCGAAAACTTTGAACTTGGATAGCTTAGAATGAAAATCTTTCTGTTTATTGCAAAGGAAAACAATTGACTTTCTAAAAAATTCTCTGTCATACACAACTTGACACAGGTCACGTCGACCAAATTATATTGAAGAACTGACAGCGACGTATATCGGAATGCAGTAAAATAATTTGGCTCTTGGTTTGGCAGTATTCGACAGCCATTTCTAGGCCCAAGTAAATGAAGAAGGGCAGCCCGTTTTATTATCAAGTAACGTCTTCATCAGTTACCTTAGTTTTAATGTGATCTACGTGTAATTGCTGATGTTTGATATTAACATGATAAGGATTCCGTAGACAGGGAAAGAACCTGATCTTTGGCAACTACTACTATAATGACCAAAAGGCCTTAAATGATCTTCAAACTCATGTGTTCCAGCAGCGGTATGCAGAAAATGATAGTAATAATGACGTTAATAATCGAATTATCCGGTAACTTCACACTTCACAGTGGATTTTCTCGAACTAAGAAATTTGCTGAATTAGTGAAAATTTCAAAATGGCTTCACATCGAGGCTATGATGCCTAGAAGAGTCTTTACATCCTGCTCACATGAGAATAGCATAATTTCCACGTCAGAAGCTAGCTTCTACTTAACCATTTAACAGACTCGCATTTTTTCCACCGTGACTAATTTTGTAAACTAAGCACATCATCCGTTACAGCACACTCCTGGGGCTGGGAAATGTGGCCACAACAGTATGGTGGAACGAACTATCACAAGTGCAATAGGTGGGTTCAGGCATTTACTTTTAAGAGGCATGAACAGATTTACTTTACCTCTGGTAACCTCAAGATGAAGATGTTATAATCCAGAATCCGCATTAAACATCACTTTCCTTCATTCCCAACTGGGCAGAGCCGGTGTACGTTGGGAAATGACATAGGTGGAGGTCGTGGTAAACAAAAATAATGTCGCCAGTAAACTTACTTACATTTGAACATTTTATTTTATCTGACAAACCGATAGCCATTTAAAGGAACAGGGCTCTTATTTTACTTGTGCTTGATTGAACTAGAGACGTTGAAAAATTTGGTGCTGGATTTCGTATCTCCTCTTTCGAGGATCTGAATCTCTCGGAACAGTACAGTTCAATCATTTCGTTCCTTCTCCCAAGACTTCAATCTTCTCCAGGTCTACTCCAAAGGTAACTATGTGGGTCCGAATCCTGATACAGTACAAAAATATTCATAATTTCATTTCAAGCCCTGTCACGTGCACACCAGCATGCTAGTGAAAATTAACATGCACTTTAATGTCTGTTCATGTGTTGCCAGCAATTTCTGGTCCAACACGCACACATCTTACTGTTGGTGAGTAAGCAATTGATACTTAAGCTATATTCGTGGACGATAAAGAAGAGCGATAGGACTGCGATTCGATTGTCGCTCAGGCACAAAAATTTGTTTCCTTATTGTAGATTCCAACACCTAGCAGCTGGTAAGAAAAACCGATACGTAACACATGATTTTACTTAGTTAACAATCCGATTACGTGCTGGGTTCGTATCTCTGTCACAGAACTTCACATCATGCACTTCATCTTTAAATGCATACACACTTTGTTACTTCTGAACTGAGATATATGAGACATCTTTCGTGGTTAGTTAACAGGCATGAAAGGGTCTTGATAGGAGTCACTGCTTATTACAAAAACTGTCGTCTTTTATTTTCAAGTTCAGATTTGGTTACAGATATTGGCAAAAATTTCAGTAATTCATGACCCTTCATGGCTATTGTGCAATATGATATGATTAGATTAGATTAGATTAGTACTTAATCCATAGATCATGAATACGACATTTCTTAATGATGTGTAACGTGTCATTTTAATGAAAAATTTCTTTACATACCAGTATTCAATTTCTTTACAACAATTTTTTACCCTCTTTCACATTCTTTTTTATTTCTCTCTCTCTCTCTCTCTATCTCTCTCGCACGCACACACACACACACACACACACACACACACACACACACACACACACACACACGCACATTCTCTTTTTACTCTTAGTTGTTTGTTGTGCTCGACTATCGGCGAGGCACGAAAACGTTCGTGAATGAGTTTCTTAGTTTTGAGCAGAGTTACGAAAGAAATATAAAAACAACTATGAGAGTTACTGCTTTATGATGCTTAGTTAGCAGTCAGTTCTGAGTAGTATTAGTAACTACCATCCAGTCCCTAAGCCTAGTTACAGAAATGCGAATCAGACGCATTACGTATTCCAGGCCGTAGCAGCCGAGTCTTTGAGTCGCCAGCTATGGTCACATCCAAGCCCGCTGTAGGATCACATCGGTTCGTCTTCCTCCTGCAGGTACTGTAACTAAGATTTCGCAACAAGGCAAGGTATGATTGACAACACTGTGATCGACGAGTTACTTCCTGGTGTGCATGGAATTAAGCCTCAAAGTTCACTTGATTTTTCCTGTCATTTCCATCGAATAATATGAGTTATTAACGCTTGAGGTGTAACAGAAGATTGTAAATTAACGGTTTTCAGCCCAGGAAAGTCGTTGCACGTGGAAATCGCAACTAATCTTGTCCTTTAAATAGCGGTTTACGAGTTCTAGCCACTATTGGCCTTGTAAGAGGAAGGCACAACACATACCTATTCCCTAACTCTGTGATGACATGCTGACCTCTGGAAAAGAGGCTGTTATATTTCGCGGTTACAGTCTCGCGGACTGTAACGTTTTTATCCCTTCTATGAAAGAGCCACAACCAGTCAGATCAAAAATAGATAAGCTAATCGCAGGAAAATACATTCAGTTCGTAGTGCAATGATGGAAAACCTACAATGCTGACAAGCAAATTTTGGGTTTCTAGGAATACATAACTTTATTTATGAAATGCCACATTTGCATACCCGTTGAGTATGAGACAGCATACCAATTAAACACAGACCCAATTGAAATTTAAGTGAGTAGTATTTTACTAATTCGTGCCTATAGAGGCACGATTGTGTACAGATGCTCAGTTAACTTAAAACAGGCTTTCGTCGTAAGGTTATCGTAGGTAGTTTTATTTCATTTCTTATAATACAGTGCACAATTTTCGCTAGGTTTCCTTTAGTGTTGTTAAAATAATACTAACTGAACATGAGAGAGACATTAATCATCAACGATATATGTGAATCCTCTGATGTTATCTATAACAGTCAGACAATGCACATGCAATATTGATTACATGCATGTAGAAACCTTGTTCTGATTTAAAGCTGTCAAACAGGGTTTGAAGAAGAATAAAATGCCACTATCAGACGACAGCTAATGTAGAAAATACTTTTCTGACTATTCTGGCACGATGCACTCTCCCATACATAATAAAAAAGCTTCGGGATGCATCCGCTGCCTGGCCGTTTATTAAACCTGAAAAGAACCAAATGATGCAGAAGTTAGCCCTTTTCCCACATGCGACTATTTTGGGTTGAGAAGTGAAGTGAATTATATTCAAAGTTCCATTAAATTGATAACTTCAGCAGACAGCATAGTTGCGTTTTAAAAAATGTAGCAGCGAATGTAATAGAACTCGCGACGCCTTATCTGCAGTGCACGATGCTTACCATAACGTTACTAGCTAGCAGCTCAAGAAGTTAACAACAGTTCCTCCAGAACTTCCGCATTCCACAGTGCTGTGAGATATTGCATATGGCTGGATCTAGACATCTGAGGGACAGACAGTTACAGCTTTTCTCTTGCACTGCACGACGGTTTCAACCAACTGATAGCGCAATAGAGTAGCTCAAGTGGAAAGGAACACTTCCTATTTACATTTATGCACCCTACACTATTGGCAGTTCTGTGTGGGTGGCAGTTATGTTATTTTATGTCAGTGATTTCAAAACAGAGTAGAACGTATGCACTGGATGACCGAGGCAGCTGGGTATGGCGATTCGGTCAACCAAGTAAATGAATGTACTGAACATGGTGCAAACCACTACAGGAAGCCTGTGTGTCAGAATTCTCATCCAGTGTGCCGGTATCGGTGTTACGACAGAAATAGGAGTCCCAGAGGAGAAGATTTGGTGGTGTTTTGGATTGCTGATAGGTTCATATACTGACGGTCTAGGTTCGATTCTAAGTTCTGCCGATGCTTTTTGATAGGGAGAGACAGATTCTCTTCGCTTCTGGCTACGCCAAGTGAAGAAGGTATAGTGGCACTGTGGTCTGAAATTCATATTAAACATGATATTCCTTCTCTACAGTCTGGAACCGCGTGACCGCTACGGTCGCAGGTTCGAATCCTGCCTCGGGCATGGATGTGTGTAATGTACTTAGGTTAGTCCCATAGGGCTCAGAGCCATTTGAACCAGCCAAAATTAGTTCTGAACTGGGAATGCAACTCAGACCGCCCTTAACGCGGGATTTGACACATTCGTGACAATACAGCTCGACTACAAGTTGTTGTTTGTTCAAAACTGCAGATTCCTCAACATCTCCAGATATTTCAAGTGAATGGGTTCGAATCCTGGCCCAGCACTAAGGTTTTCATTATGAATTATGAAGCTCTAGCATGAGAACACCTATCTGCTGGTGGATAATAATTTTGATTTTTAATGCATTTCCATTCGTTGTCAACACTAACGGTATCTGACGTTTTTGACTCCCAGTGAGACATATAACTATGTGTGAGATCACTGTAAATACAAGGATGTTATTCCGAGCTGCTGATGTAGAAAAATTCGGTAGCTGACGTCTGTTTGTGTGTAGTCAACAACGCTATGTGTGGGGTTCGATTCCCAGTCAGCACTGAACTCTTCTACTCATTATTTCTAAATCAAAGATGCTCACATGTCGATGCTGGTGTAACAAACCCATATTTAACGTTCGTTTTCTCTAGAAGATAACAGCTATAGGTGCCGTGTTCGAGTCCTGGGAAGGGAAAAATTAACGTTTCGTCTCGTAATTTCAATTAAAACATCTAGCTACTGCCGTGGGAATCCGATATGTCACAGTTGATGGTGCTTAGATAACAATCCGATTTGGTTCTGCGTTCGAATTCCTGTCCAACACAAAGCTTTAGCTCACGGCATTTGAAGTAAGTTACTTGTGAAGAAGCAATATTTAACATCTCTCGTAGTTCGTTATCAGAGACAATAGATGCTGAGTAGGAATTCGAGTGCGTTAAAAATGTTTACGTTATGTATTTTAAATTTGATATTTGCTAACTGATACTTTCTAAAATCGAGGTATATCACTCAGTGTATGGCTAGTCAGGAATGACTGTTTCCGTCAGTCACGAAATCTTAGTCTGCAATACCTGGGTTGGAATCCATATGCAGAACGAGACGGTTCGTCTTGTCACTTGAAGTTCATACATATTCTCAACTAGCTGCTCGCGAATATCTTAAATTTTTAATGTAAATTTGTGTTAAATAACAAGTACGGTATGTTACTTTGAAGAGGAAATCATGAATACGACGAACTTACTACGTGAATTACCTATCCGACGTAATAATGGAGTGGTAACATTTCAGGTACGTCATTTATTGCTATAAATGTGAGCTTACAATCCATAAGGATAGTCTTGTCTGTGGTACGGTGTTCCTGATATTTCCAGTATCGTGGTATTGCTTTACATCTTGAGTTATTGCGATACAGAGCAGTGTTTTCTACTGAATACTTGTTGGAATCATTTTCATTAGTTAAACGACAGTACCAAGGTGGGATTATAGGACCTGCTAGACAGCTGCGTTATGTGGGTTGCATGCGAATCAGGCGAAATGCAATTCAGGTCGTTCGGATACTGTTGAGCATGACTGTACATTCTTATCCGTTGTGCGAGGCCCTGACGTAGGTGCATCCTTGGCCAATTGCATTTTTCACTTTTCCTTCGGTTCGGAAATGTGTCAGTTGTCAGGCACACTGTAAAATATGACCATACATATCTTCTTAAACAACGTGATTACTGCAAGAACTCTGTGTTTTGTTTATAAATTTGGCATGATTATTCTCCGCCCAATCCTGTTACACTGGTGTAGAAATGTCGAACGCTTAAACGACTGCTAAGTCGAAGCTGCAGTTCGTTCTCAATGTGCATAATATGATGAATAGCTTACTACATTACAAACACAAGTTTTCACAAGACCCAACTTATTAAGCCGGCCGGGGTGAGCGAGCGGTTCTAGGCGCTACAGTCTGGAACCGGGCGACACATACGATAGCAGGTTCGAATCCTGCCTCGAGCATGGATGTGTGTGATGTCCTTAGGTTAGTTAGGTTTAAGTAGTTCTAGGTTCCAGGGGACTGATGACCTCAGAAGTTAAGTCCCATAGTCTTCAGAGCGAACTTAATAACAAAACAGGTCGGCCACAATACAGTGGCTGCTTACGTGCTGAAACCTTTCTAAAGAAACGTTCACGGGTGGTAGGGAAGACGCGCTACTTGCAGAATTTTTTTCTACTTCGACAGGAAACGAGAATACTGAGAAAAAGGGAGAGTTCTTGTTTGTACAGCACTGATTTGTGGAAGATACCTTTCATACGTAGATCCAGAGACAGTAAGCATTGATTCATGCATATGATATTGACTGTCGCTTCGGTAATCATCGGTTCCTCCGCTTGGCTGTTGCGTGAGCCCTTTGCTATACATATTAAGTAGCTTTGAGACTGGCTGTTGCTTGTAGCTTTGCGACTAAATTTAATTCTTCGTAAAAACTGCAAGTAATTTTCATTTTATTCAGAAGTTACTAAGGAGTGAAGTTTAAACACTCCCGTCTAATGTCCGCGTATCGAGAATGGTTTTATATTTCTTAAATGAGCAGATTCACCAAGAAACTATGTTTATCCAACTGTAGTAGATGTCAAAATCTGACCTCTAACGTGAAGCCAGGATCTCGAAAATTGCACTCACACACAGGAAAACAGCAAGCTGTAGGGTGTGGCGTACGGGCCGCTACTGCTGGGTCGATAGGGTGGGTTAGTAGCAGTGGGTGAAAACAGATAGCGCGCAGAGAGCAGTGGCCGGCGTGCCACATGTTGCCTCCCGCTGTTAGCATGTGTACAAGAGCTCTGGCTTCGTCTCCAGGGCTCGAAGGAAGCTGTGACGTTGCGCCAACTCCTAATAGCCAATCACATTGGTGCCACTGCCCATTAGCGCTTCCACGTCCCGAACACAGAAACCAGAAATATCCATAGCAACTTTTCCCTTGCCGTCGGCAGTAAAGCTGCGTTCACACGTCGCGCCGAGCCAGCAGAGCGATAAAGGGAAAAATCCCTATTTTCTAGGTGTAAAAAAGTCTTGGCTGCGTACACCACATCGTTTTATGAATTGTATTTTCCTTAAAAGCTTTACTTTCCTCGTAATAAAGAAAAGGCTCCCACTTTCGGTCATGTGTGATGATTTAGGTATTAGCTTTTCTCAGTCGATTTTGAAAATAAAATATGAACGTTACAACATCTGATTTTTCTACACGTTGTAGTGTAGCATCGTAGTTTCGCCTCAGCGGCTGACTTAGTTACATGTTTCATTAGTGAAGGTGGCATTTAACACTATCTTTCAGGGAGGGTCACTTAACCTTATCGTCCCACTGAGGGGTTGGCAGAACACTCTGTTGCCTCCTCTGCCAGACCTGGCGTCAGCCCGGTCCTCATCCACCCTGTTCGTTTACTCTTCTTCTCCCCTCTCACGTGGTCTGTTAGAGAAGCTCATACCTGGTCTCTCTGTACGTGTCTTGCGCTGTCGGTGTTGCTAGTCTTTCCTATGCAATTTCAGAGTGGGGTACCTCTGGTAAGCGGCGTAGGCTGTGGGCTGTAAACTATGTGATCAAAAGTATTTAGACACTTGGCTGAAGATGACTTACAAGAACGTGGCGCCCTCCATCAGTAGTGCTGGAATTCAGTATGGTGTTGGCCCGACCTTAGCCTTGATCACAACTTCCACTCTCGCAGGCATACGTTCAGTCAGGTGCTGGAAGGTCTCTTAGGGAATGGCAGCCCATTCTTCACGGAGTGCTACACTGAGGAGAGGAATCGATGTCTGTCGGTGAGGACTGGCACGAAGTCGGCGTTCCAATACATCCTAAAAAATTCTATAGGATTCAGGTCAGCCCTCCGTGCAGGCCAGTCCATTACAGGGATGTTATTGTCGTGTAACCACTCCGCCACAGGCCGTGCATTATGAATAGGTGCTTGATCGTGTTGAAAGACGCAGTCGCTATCCACGACTTGCTCTTCATCAGTGGGACGCAAGTAGGTGCTTAAAATATCAATGTAGGCCTGTGCTGCAATAGTGGCACGGAAAACAAAAAATGGGTGCAATCCCACTCCATGAAAAACACGACCTCACCAAAACACCACCACCTCCGAAATTTTATTGTTGGCACTACACACACTGGCAGATGACGTTCGCAGGCGGTTGTGGTCGAGCGGTTCTAGGCGCTTCCGTCTGGAACCGCGCGACCCGTACGGTCGCTAGTTCGAATCCTGCCTCGGGCATGGATGTGTGTGATGTCCTTAGGTAAGGTAGATTTAAGTAGTTCTAAGTTCTAGGGCACTGACGACCTCAGATGTTAAGTACCATAGTGCTCAGAGCCATTTGAACCATTTTAGATGACGTTCACTGGGCATCAGCCAAACCTACACCCTGCCATCGGATCGCCACATTGTGTACCTTGATTCGTCATTCCACACAACGTTTTTCCACTGTTCAATCGTCAAATGTTTACACTCCTTACTCCAAGTGAGGCGTCGTTTGGCATTTACCGGCGTGATTTGTGGTTTATGAGCAGCCGCTCGACCAAGAAATCCAAGATTTCTCACCTCCCGCATAACTGTTATGGTACTTGCAGTGGATCCTAATGCAGTTTGGAATTCCTGTGTGATGGTCTGTATAGATGTCTGCCTATTACACATTACCACACGCTTCAACTGCGGTGGTCTCTGTCAGTCAACAAACGAGGTCGACCTGTACGCTTTTGTGTTGTACTGTTCCCTTCACGTTTCCACTTTATTACCACATAGGAATCAGTGGACCTAGGGAGGTTTAGGAGTGTGGAAATGTCGCGCACACATTCTGCTCTCTCACGATGTCTAACGACTACTGAGGTCGCTGATATAGAGTAATTGGCAGTAGGTGGCAGCAGAATGCACTGTTTCCCTTTAAACAATATTCCAAACTGTTTTAATTTTATTATCAGATGTGCTAGTCTGAGACATAATATAATGCACACAGTTCCCTACTTTCTTAATACAGTGCAGTAGTTTTTATAATGTTTCACTGTTTCAGGATCATTACTCCTTCTATAAGATTCATTTCCCTCTTCCATTCACAAAATATTTTTATCCCTGTACTAAGCCATGGAGTTTTACATGGTTCCTTGCAACAATATTTCACTGTTTTTTTAGGGAAACTATTTTCAAATATACTCAGAAAGGTATCATGAAATATTTTAAACTTTAAATTAGCATCATGTTCTGCCGGCCGTAGTGGCCGAGCGGTTAAAGGCGCTACAGTCTGGAACCGCACGACCGCTACGGTCGCAGGTTCGAATCCTGCCTCGGGCGTGGATGTGTGTGATGTCCTTAGGTTAGTTAGGTTTAAGTAGTTCTAAGTTCTAGGGGACTTATGACCACAGCAGTTGAGTCCCATAGTGCTCAGAGCCATTTGAACCATTTTTTAGCATCATGTTCCCTGTACCCCTCATGTCAGTCTAACTGTTGCAGGCTTTCCTAATATTTTTAATTGTTTCATTGTTAATTGAACGCACTATTTTGGAGCACTGTTTTGCATTACTGTATGGAGCTACATCATATCCTGTAACTAACTGTTCATCATGATGAGACAGACCATTCTTAATAGGAAAACTTTTTATTTAATTCAATTTATCTTGGTCTAAGAATACATTATCTATCAGTGTGTTGCTTTCCTGTACCAGCCGAGTAACAGAATCGATAATAACTGGTGTCAAATTGAAATAACCATCTAATACTTCAAGGTCAAGCTCTCTATCAGACTTTTTCAGAAAATCTGCATTGAAAGCCCCAGAAACAATAATTTCCTATCCTCTGTCTGACAGGTAGCATAAAAAAGAATAGAAGTTTATCCGAATGGGGACCTAAAGACAGCTAAAATTATACAAGTGCCATTATTTACTTTGAGCTCACACGCACATGTTTCTATACGTTGCTCTGTACAAAATTTTTCAGTTCCCAAATTGTTCTCACTATTACAGAGTTTAACATATATGACAACTCCCAACTCCTCCTCTCTCCATAGTGTCTCTACTTGCATGTGCTGAAAGCTTGTATCCACCTACACTTACCTTTTCCATACCTATGACTATATGATGTTCAGATAGGCTTAGTACATCTGTTCTACCCTCAGATTCTAAATCCTCTAAACAAACATGAAGCTCATTTAGTTTGTTTTTTAATCCTCTGATATTCTGATGCAACTTATTAACATTATTTTTCCCTGTGCTTTTATGTGACTCTTGTAATATACTAACATTATTTTTTACTGTACCGTCTAGTGATATTTTCACATTGCTAGTACCTGTTTGTCAGAACTACTTATTAAGCTTAATTTCAATCAATGTAAAATGATTAGACACTGATTTTAGCCTAAAAAAGTACTCACATGAGTTTCAGTGCCACCTTAAATATTTTGCTATTATCCCAGCCACTTTACCCTTCCCTTTCCTATTGAGATTCAGGCCATGTCTTGTGAGGTCGCCCCTAACCAATACCATCAACAGGAACCAAACCTATGACTGAGAAAGTAGCTGCCTGAAGCGGCTGATGTAGCTCCATATTGACCCTCTTGACAGAGCTGTTCAATTGCGGCCAATCATACTTCATGAAAGCAGTAACCAATCCAACATTTGTATGGTTCGATGCAGATGCTATTTTTTCCAGGTCACACTCAGTATTGTAGCCCTGATCCCTTTCAGTACGGTTTCCCGCTCCACCCACTACCACAACATGACCCTGCTTTGTAAGACCCTTGCACAATGGTACTACATCCTCTATAACTTGGCTAAGCCATGCACTGGGCTTGAAAATACATGTGACCTGCTACCTGTCACCTAACTCTTCCTGTACGATCTGGCCCACACCTCTTCCATGACTACTACCTAACCACAGAACTTTCCTCCTACTCACTTACTTGCAACAGTTGGTCTCCTAATGAAAGTCTGTTGAGTGCTGACTACGCTTACATCTACTTGAGCCTCTTCCTTAGTTGACTGAGGTAGTAAGGCAAACCTTATGTTTGTGTGAATGATGAAACTGTCCGATACTGTTCTCTTTCTGAGGCCCCTGTTCCTTGCTACCACTTCCCATCTGTCTTCACCCTTCTCCCCCGTTAACCTCATTAGTTCCTCCCTAGCACTAGGCAGTTCAGCCTGAATGTCTCTAATCTTACCTCCCTTTTCCGCTATTTTCCTATTCCTGGAAAATGATCTGCAACACCACGGAAGGGACCCATTTACTTCCCTGATTCCCATGCCACTACCTACACCCCAATGTGACTATCTGTCACAACAGTCATTATAGAAACCAGAACTTGTCTAAGTTGACTTTTTCGAATATACGTTTCATATTACAGTCATATGTACGTCAAAATTTGGTTAACTTGATGCGTGTCAACAGATTTTTAAGAACAGAATTGTATATATTTACTTTTACATAGTTGCAAAAGTTTACTTATTAATTGACTGACAGAGCCCAAGTAACTTAGTATCGAAGTTTTTTCGAATCAGTTAAGTGAAATCTTACAACAGCAAACAGTACACATGTTTTTGTCGGAATTAAATTATTTTTTCCAATGTTAGGATGTAGAGTGAATATTAACCAAAAATCAGTATACATTTTTTAATTTGAGTGCTTACCCAATATCTTATATGCATCCATAACAATGTTATTTTAGCTGTAATAGAGTAAGTTTCAACAATGACGCCAATAACGAAGTAAGAGGCCAACTAATAATTACTGAAATATATGTAAACTGCTGCCTCAACTAATTTTTTGTATCTACATGACTACTCTGCGGTATACACTTATGTACTTAGCAGAAGTTTCAACAAACCATCATCAGACAATTTTTGTATTGTTTCACTCTCACATAGCAAGCAGAAACTCCGAGCAGTCGAATTATTCTTTGGGGGCTCTGATTTCTTTTATTTTATTACGATGATTATTTCTCTATACGTAGATTGGCATCAACAAAACAGTTTTGCTTTGGGAGGAGAAAGCCTGTGATTCAAATTTCATGAGCAGATCTCGCAGTACTGATAAACGCCTACGTTTTAAAGTTTGCCATCCCAGTTCGTGTATCATATTCGTGACAATCTCTCCCTTATTACACAATAATAAAAAATTGGTTCCCTTTTTTGAACATTTTTGTGGCCTCTGTCAGTGCTGTCTCGTAAGGATCCCATGCTGCACACCAATACTCTAACAGAAGACAGACAATGGAAGTGTTGACAGTCTCTTTTTTAAATCCGTTAATCTTCTAAATAGTCTGCGATGAAACACAGTGTTTGGTACGCCTTCCCCAGAACCTTGTATATATTATCATTGATATTTATGTTGTTCATCACTATATACTGAAGAGCCAAGGTATCCTTTCTACCCACCTAATATCGTCTAGAGCCCCAGTGAGCTATCAGGAGTGTCGTAACACGACGTGGCATGTTCTCGACTAATGTCTGAAGTAGGACTGGAGGCAAATGACACGATTAATCCCGCAGGGCTGTCCTTAAATCCGTATGTGTACGAGGAGGTGGAGATCAATAATGTTCATGTCTGGGCAGTTTGGTGGCCAGTGGAAGTGTTTAAACACACAGTAGTGTGACTGGAGCTAGTCTATAGCAATTCTGGACGTGTGTGGTGTCGCATTGTGCTGCTGTAATTGCCCAAGTCCGTCGTAATGCGCAATGGACATGAATGGAAATATGTGATCAAAGAGCAGGCTTACGTAAGTGCCACCTGTCACGGTCGTATCTAGGTGTACCAGGGGTTATATATCACTCAACCTGCACACGCCCCACAGCATTACAGAGCCGCCACCAACTTGAACAATCCCCTGCTGACATGAAGGGTCCATGGATTCATATGGTTGTCTCCAAACCCTTACACCTATGTCCACTCGAAGCAGTTTGAAACGAGAACCAAGACTCGTCCTGCCAGGCAACAGGTTTCCTGCGATTAAAACAGTTCAATGTCAGTGTTAACGGGCCTATTTATTTTGGTCATCAGTCTACTGACTGGTTTGATGCGGCCCGCCACGAATTCCTTTCCTGTGATAACCTCTTCATCTCAGAGTAGCACTTGCAACCTACGTCCTCAATTATTTGCTTGTCGTATTCCAATCTCTGTCTTCCTCTACAGTTTTTGCCCTCTACAGCTCCCTCTACTCACATGGAAGTCATTCGCTCATGTCTTAGCAGATGTCCTATCATCCTGTCCCTTCTCCTTATCAGTGTTTTCCACATATTCCTTCCCTCTCCGATTCTGCATAGAACCTTCTCATTCCATACCTTGTCAGTCCACCTAATTTTCAACATTCGTCTATAGCACCACATCTCAAATGCTTCGATTCTCTTCTGTTCCGGATTTCCCACAGTCCATGTTTCACTACCATACAATGCTGTACTCCAGACGTACATCCTCAGAAATTTCTTCCTCAAATTAAGGCCGGTATTTGATACTAGTAGACTTCTCTTGGCCAGAAATGCCTTTTTCACCATGGCGAGTCTGCTTTTGATGTCCTTCTTGCTCCGTCCGTCATTGGTTATTTTAATGCCTAGGTAGCAGAATTCCTTAACTTCATTGACTTCGTGACCATCAATGCTGATGCTAAGTTTCTCGCTGTTCTCATTTCTAATACTTCTCATTACCTTCGTCTTTCTCCGATTTACTCTCAAACCATACTGTGTACTCATTAGACTGTTCATTCCGTTCAGCAGATCATTTAATTCTTCTTCACTTTCACTCAGGATAGCAATGTCATCAGCGAATCGTATCATTGATATCCTTTCACCTTGTATTTTAATTCCACTCCTGAACCTTTCTTTTATTTCCATCATTGCTTCCTCGATGTACAGATTGAAGAGTAGGGGCGAAAGGCTACAGCCTTGTCTTACACCCTTCTTAATACGAGCACTGCGTTGTTGATCGCCCACTCTTATTATTCCCTCTTGGTTGTTGTACATATTGTATATGACCCGTCTCTCCCTATAGCTTACCCCTACTTTTTTCAGAATCTCGAAGAGCTTGCACCATATTATATTGTCGAACGCTTTTTCCAGGTCGACAAATCCTATAAAAGTGTCTTCATTTTTCTTTAGCCTTGCTTCCATTACTAGCCGTAACGTCAGAATT
This sequence comes from Schistocerca serialis cubense, assembly GCF_023864345.2. Classification (NCBI taxonomy): domain Eukaryota; kingdom Metazoa; phylum Arthropoda; class Insecta; order Orthoptera; family Acrididae; genus Schistocerca; species Schistocerca serialis. The sequence goes on from NC_064640.1 coordinate 469,214,400, forward strand.
GCCTCTCTCGTCCCTTTACTTTTCCTAAAGCCAAACTGATCGTCACCTAGCGCATTCTCAATTTTCTTTTCCATTCTTCTGTATATCATTCTTGTAAGCAGCTTCTATGCATGAGCTGTTAGGCTGATTGTGCGATAATTCTCGCACTTGTCAGCTCTTGCCGTCTTCGGAATTGTGTGAATGATGCTTTTCCGAAAGTCAGATGGTATATCGCCAGACTCATATATTCTACACACCAACGAGAATAGTCGTTTTGTTGCCACTTCCCCGATGATTTTAGAAATTCTGATGGAATGTTATCTATCCCTTCTGCCTTATTTGACCGTAAGTCCTCCAAAGATCTTTTAAATTCCGATTCTAATACTGGATCCCCTATCTCTTCTAAATCGGCTCCTGTTTCTGCTTCTATCACATCAGACAAATCTTCACCCTCATAGAGGCTTTCAATGTATTCTTTCCACCTATCTGCTCTCTCCTCTGCATTCAATAGTGGAATTCCCGTTGCACTCTTAATGTTACCACCGTTGCTTTTAATGTCACCAAAGTTTGTTTTGACTTTCCTGTATGCTGAGTCTGTCCTTCCGACAATCATATCTTTTTCGATGTCATCACATTTTCCCTGCAGCCATTTCGTCTTAACTTCCCTGCACTTCCTATTTATTTCATTCCTCAGCGACTTGTATTTCTGTATTCCTGACTTTCCCGGAACATGTTTGTACTTCCTCCTTTCATCAATCAACTGAAGTATTTCTTCTGTTACCCATGGTTTCTTCGCAGCTAACTTCTTTGTACCTATGTTTTCCTTCCCAACTTCTGTGATGGGCCTTTTTAGAGATGTCCATTTCTCTTTAACTGTACTGCCTACTGCGCTATTCCTTATTGCTGTATCTATAGCGTTAGAGAACTTCAAACGTATTTCGTCATTCCTTAGTACTTCCGTATCCCACTTCTTTGCGTATTGATTCTTCCTGACTAATGTCTAGAGCTTCAGCCTACTCTTCGTCACTACTATATTGTGATCTGAGTCTATATCTGCTCCTGGGTACGCCATACAATCCAGTATCTGATTTCGGAATCTCTGTCTGACCATGGTGTAATCTAATTGAAATCTTCCCATATCTCCCGGCCTTTTCCAAGTATACCTCCTCCTCTTGTGATTGGTGAACAGGGTATTCGCTATTACAAGCTGAAACTTGTTACATAACTCAATTAGTCTTTCTCCTCTTTCATTCTTTGTCCCAAGCTCATATTCTCCTGTAACATTTTCTTCTACTCCTTCCCCTAGAACTGCATTCCAGTCGCCCATGACTATTACATTTTCGTCCCCCTTTACATACTGCATTACCCTTTCAATATCCTCACACACTTTCTCTATCTGTTCATCTTCAGCTTGCGACGTCTTCATGTATACCTGAACTATCGTTGTCGGTGTTGGTCTGCTGTCGATTCTGATTAGAACAACCCGGTCACTGAACTGTTCACAGTAACACACCCTCTGCCCTACCTTCCTATTCATAACGAATCCTACACCTGTTATACCATTTTCTGCTGCTGTTGATATTACCCGATACTCATCTGACCAGAAATCCTTGTCTTCCTTCCACTTCACTTCACTGACCCCTACTATATCTAGATTGAGCCTTTGCATTTCCCTTTTCAGATTTTCTAGTTTTCCTACCACGTTTAAGCTTCTGACATTCCACGCCCCGACTAGTAGAACGTTATCCTTTCGTTGATTAATCAACCTTCTTCTCATGGTAACCTCCCCCTGGGCAGTCCCCTCTCGGAGATACGAATGGGGGACTATTCCTCAATCTTTTGCCAATGGAGAGATCATCATGACATTTCTTCAATAACAGGCCACATGTACTGCGGATACACGTTACGTGTCCTTAATGCAGGGGTTTCCATTGCCTTCTACATCCTCATGTCGTTGATCATTGCTGATTCTTCCGCCTTTAGGGGCAATTTCCCACCTCTAGGACAAGAGAGTGCCCTGAACCCCTATCCGCTCCTTCGCCCTCTTTGACAAGGCCGTTGGCAGAATGAGGCTGACTTCTTAAGCCGGAAGTCTTCGGCCGCCAATGCTGATTATTTATCAAAATTTAGGCAGTGGCGGGGATCGAACTCGGGACCGAAGACGTTTTGATTATGAATCAAAGACGCTACCCCTAGACCACGGACTCTAGAACCCAGACCACGGGCCTAGGCGAGACGTAAAACTTTGTGTCGCGCAGTTATCAAAGGTACACGAGGGGGCTTTCTGCTCCGAAAGGCCATATCGATTATGTTTCGTTGTATGGTTAGCACTCTGACACTTGCTGATGACTCAGCATCGAAATCTGCAGCAATTTGCGGTAGGGTTGCGCTACTGCCAAGTCAACTATTCTCTTCTGTCGTCGTTGGTTTCATTCTTGCAGAATCTATTTCGGGCAGCAGCGATGTCGGAGATTTGATGTTGTACAAGATGCCTGATATTAAAGGTACGCTCGTGCACCACATTCAAACACACTTAATCTTGATAACCAATCATTGTAGCAACAGTACCCGATCTAACAACTGTGCCAGACACTTGTTGTCATATATAGGCGTTGCCGGCCGCAGCGCAGTCTTCTGCCGGTTCACATGTCTCTTTGTTTAAATACACGTAACTACACAATTTTTTTGGTGCTTGAGTGTAGTTCCTTGCCACTTAATTGAAATGGCAGTCTTCAGATTGGTATGTTTTGAAGCTTAAATAAAAAATTGACCTTTAATTGACAATTTCGCACATCACGTCAGTAGCAGGTTGTTGCACCAACTATCTTAAAGGTTTCAGGGAATGAATCCCAGTCAACATGGACAAATGATTTTTTCAGTCTACAGACGCTATAAAAGTAGCTTCTCCATTTTCCAGTGTATCATCTAAGATAAGTTGTAATGGCAGTACTGTTTCACATGTTCATATGTTTCTCTGAAATCCAATTCATCCTCCATGGATTCGGATTCTAAACCATCCATTCACTCCTCTGTAAATTATTTGTTTAAGTATTTTGGAACTGTGATTTACTGAACTTCTTCCTTTGTAATATTCAAATCTTATCCATAAAGCTTTGATAAAATTGAAACCAATAACACAGACAAAGAGGACATTAAAATATCTATAACTGCCAAATACAGAAGTGTTCAGAATTAAAAAGAACATTGTAACTCAGTTTTCATACTGATTAACTGAAAATGATATTTGTTTTCTTTCTGCATATCTCTAGCATCTGTAGTAGTATATTTTCCTATAGATTTCATCAGATAGCCAACGGTCTCCGTTCCACCGATACCAAAGTTTAGTCTGAGAGTGTTTCAGTTAAACACAAAATTTCTTCCATCGTGAGTCATTTTTACCTGTTCATTAAATTATGTATTTAATTCTCTTCCAAAAATTATATCCACAAGACTACCTTTCACGTCAAGGAGATATCATTCACATTTTTTCTCCTTGCAAAACGTGATAGAAGACATTCGTACATCCAGATAGTTAACATCACAAATACAATTTATACAGTTATTCGTCTTTTATTCTATATTTAAGTACATAAATATTATAGAAATCGGCTGAGAGCACTGTCTTGATATCCGAAGTAAATATTTTGGAAATCAGCTGCACTTATACTGTGAACGGCATAATACCATAATTGTAACAGCCATGTTAATAGTACAATGTCGAGTGTAAGGACAGGAAGCTTTGAGAGCAGTGCATATTCTTTGATTTTTAATTGATGTTTCATGCCTTTCTTTCTCATTTTACTCTACCAATTTTGACGTCCAGAAGTAACTTTCTCTTACTTTTACTAATAGCGTTTTTCTGACTGTAATTTCAATCGCATATTTACCTCATGAATCACATTTATGAAAACAAACAGGTATAATACATATGTATGTTATGATGTAGCAAATTGCAGCTAGGCACCCTGTAACAATACAATTTGCTGCTTACAGAGTGTTTAAACCTAATGAGAGTGGAATACAATAAAGACTGGCACATTTTTTTTTAACCCTTGTAAACGTTAGTGGGTAGAAATAACACGATTTCAGACTTTTAGTGATTATTCCTGTAAATGAAGCTCTGCGTATGACTACTCCTCAGTGGATAGCACAAAAGATAAGTTTCCCTTACTTTGTGGCTGCTCTGCATGTCACAGGCGTACAATACACTCGCTGTACTCCTTCTGTTGATCCATTTGTCCGTATTAGTGGCAAAGCTTCGGTATTATTTTCCCTGTATTTTCTGTAAAGGGTTCAAAGTAAATTTTGTGCCCCCTACTTACAGTTCACCTCATATGTAAACTGATGATTAATGATGATTTCAATCACAAATCAGTCAGAACACGCTTAGTTATGTGAGTTAATTAGCAGTAAATGCTGTGAATCACCAATTACCACTATCAAAACTCTATTTTCCACATTGTTTGTACAGTACTTGTATGTTCAGAAAAAACGGTACACCTTTAACGAATAGAGATATGACTTCATATTAATAAGAAGTTTACATTAGTAAGTTATGCAGAAATGATTAGCATTTCATTTCCCTCGGTGCAAATGATAATTATTTCTGTAGAACATAGTAAAGTATACTAATGTAAATATCCTGTGAATATGAACGTCCTTTCTATAGTCGTTCAAGGTGTTCTCTCTGTTTCTTAGAATGAGTGTATTTGATAAACTGCCTCTACAATACAACATATGGAAAGTATATGGTGGATCCAGAAAACGAAAATATGATTGGCAAATCTGTTTATGTAGGAGTATAACACCCATCAAGGACAATGACAGAGAATGAAATGCTTCTGAAATGCTACACTACTAATACAAACGTAAAATAGCTATTCAACATACAATCAATTTTTATAGAGGATATATTCATTCCATTGGCAAAGCAAACAGTTAAAAATTCTCTGGATACAGTGGAGTCTATAGGACAGTTGAATGAACTGATAACTCCTTCAACTAATTAAAACATTTACTAAAACTTACAGGCTCGGACAGGCAAGGGATAGGAAAACGAATTCGTGGTGTACCTGTATTAAACTGTTCAGGAAAACCATCCGAAATGTAAATGCCGAAGCTGGCCAACAATTTGAAACCACCCTCTCTTGAATGCTGGTCCATCATATAAACCACTGCATCATTATGTACGGCTTTTTTGGTATTTATTTCTATGTTACTATTTGTAACATTATAGCTTCAGTGTAACGTCTATGTCAAGGAAGTCTTGATGCAAATAACAAGAACATCTTCAAAGGAAATGTTGATATCAGCTATTGCTAATATTCCAGAATAAAATTTCTCGTTACCAAATGTTTATAGAACAAATTGAAGGTTTATTGGTGGGGATAGTAGTCCAGTACACATGTCAATGGATGACCATGAACAGGAAATCTATAGATCGGTTGAATGTAAGTCTGGTTATCTTCTGCAGTTGGCCAGCAGATTTGAAGGACATAACAACACTATGCTAAATGATTTCACTATTTCTTGGTGCCTAAGTCGCTTCCACCTGAAAACACCTGTTACCGAGATAATACATCGTTCCTGTAGAGGCGGGATTGGTTGGTGATTCCCTATTTTCCATGGTATACCCAAATGTTACAATTTCCAGTCTACGTGGAGGAGGTGAATACAAGAACCTTGTGGGCACTGTAAAATGCTTCTGAAGAGTACCTATTCCTAGAGGCAGGAAAAATTGTTGAGGAAAAAATCTGGAACAGCTGTCAGTCTAAAAATGTTCCATAAACTTTTCACTAAAGACCATTTGCGATGACAAACTCTTCAATGAGTAGAGGCAGTACTCTTGTTCCACATGTCAGACTATGAAGAAGTAATGGATCAGGTTGACGACAGAAGCTAATCTTTAGTCAGTGTGCTTCGAGCCTGTTATGGTGCCTAAATCATGAGTTGTATCAAGTAGTAACACATCACAGTGTTAACAAAAATCAGATTAATCATCAACTTCCATCCAATGGGACAGAAATATTTTCCACCAAAGCAAACAAGAAAAGGATCGCAAGACAACACATCTATGGAAACAACGTTTTCTCCAAAACTTTCATGTGAGATGAATGGGAACTGGCGTTGGGGATTTATATGATGGGTATTTACTAAGAAAGATTGAAACAACACAATAATTCTTGGGCCAATTTCTTCAGCTTCAAAAGTGTGTTTTTTGTAAAAACATTTTTTGCTTATATATGTTATTTCGTATATGCATTGCTACCATACGAAAGGAATTTTTGAAATTCGAGAGAGAAATGTAGAAGAAAATGTAATTAGTTTATCTCAATGTCAATGGAAACACAGAAATTGTGAAGGAAGACTGTATGAATCATATTGCGATAAAACTTGAGACATTATTGAGAAATGTGGTGAAGGGCAGTCTGGCACAAAACGTGACTCTGGGTGCTAAAGCACATGGAAGTTTGAAAGAAGAAAGAACTGTGTAGCTGACTCACTACCACTGACGAGCCATTGTTGATAACGCTCCAGATACTGCAGCCATGATAAGTGTAATCTATGCAACATTGTACCACTGCATGAGCACTGCCGAGGATCCGCAACACATGAAGTGTCCAACAAATGCGAATTCTTGGTGTTTCTTTAATCATACCCTCGGCAAAGGAGAAAAACAGAATCACATGAGACTACTGTACAAACTGCTCTGAGACCATCTGTTGTTGTTAGATTGATATCTGTGTACCAGAGGCTTCCATCTGATTCAGTTCTGCTGCACTATTGTAACGGGCAAAATGAAAATGAGTGTGTAGATAGTATAATATAATCAAAATGCCCAAAGGATGTACTTGTAAGCAAAAGAAAAGTAGAACCAACTTCGACACAAGCTATTTCACAATTCCGTAAGTGAGATCTCTCCCACAACAGAGACCACTCCACTGCTGGTAGTAAGGACATGATGGAGTAGAGTTAGAGGCGATTGAAGAAGAAAGAAAAAGGCCAAATGATACCTAGAATTTGAAAAAAAAGACGATATGCATTCAGATTGACGATCATATAAGCTGAGGAAGCTCAGATGAGAGCAGAAAGAACAATTCACTGCCCAGGTGAGTTTTAGGGCAAGGACCAGGAAGTGATTGTGTTGTCTCACTTTTGCTGCACTTATGTCTCATTTTTGGAACTGAATTTAGAATATAACATGTTCACAGTAAATATTCCCTAAATGTTTTTTGTAGAGATAACTCTTACAGTCAGTGCTAACAGCATCAATTATAATTTTGAAAACAAAATTAGAAAAGGTAATTTTGATATGTGAAAGTTTTTACGATCTCAATAAATAGATTCATAAATTTTAAAACTAATTTTAAGGTCACTGTAAAAGATATCCAAGAAAGATTACACAGAACTGCTTGTCTATACTATTTAATATGGTCTTCAATATTTTAGGCACATTAAAGTAAATTTACTTTAAATTTTACTAACTTTATGAATGCTTGTAATTGAGAATGGAGATGTTCGCTGACGGAATTGCACTCAAAAGGAGAAGCCTGCTGTTAAAAACAGTAATAGTACAAAGTGAAAGCAATGAGTGAAATGATATTATGATCGTTTTGAGCCAACATACAAAGGGAAAGTACTACAAACCAAGTACTGGTCAATCTCCTGGTAGGAGTCTTCTTCAAATGTTGGCGTAATGCATGTTATGACACGCCCATCGCTCAAGATTCTGTGAGCTATTGAAAATGCCTTAGCAGTCATACCTGATTTCGCCATTAAATAGTTCGAAGCAGTTCACTGTCTTGTGAAAAAGTAATGTGCTGCCTCATCGTAAAAGGCGAAATAACGGGAATATAATAACCTCATTTTATAATACATATACACTCCTGGAAATTGAAATAAGAACACCGTGAATTCATTGTCCCAGGAAGGGGAAACTTTATTGACACATTCCTGGGGTCAGATACATCACATGATCGCACTGACAGAACCACAGGCACATAAACACAGGCAACAGAGCATGCACAATGTCGGCACTAGTACAGTGTATATCCACCTTTCGCAGCAATGCAGGCTGCTATTCTCCCACGGAGACGATCGTAGAGATGCTGGATGTAGTCCTGTGGAACGGCTTGCCATGCCATTTCCACCTGGCGCCTCAGTTGGACCAGCGTTCGTGCTGGACGTGCAGACCGCGTGAGCCGACGCTTCATCCAGTCCCAAACATGCTCAATGGGGGACAGATCCGGAGATCTTGCTGGCCAGGGTAGTTGACTTACACCTTCTAGAGCACGTTGGGTGGCACGGGATACATGCGGACGTGCATTGTCCTGTTGGAACAGCAAGTTCCCTTGCCGGTCTAGGAATGGTAGAACGATGGGTTCGATGACGGTTTGGATGTACCGTGCACTATTCAGTGTCCCCTCGACGATCACCAGTGGTGTACGGCCAGTGTAGGAGATCGCTCCCCACACCATGATGCCGGGTGTTGGCCCTGTGTGCCTCGGTCGTATGCAGTCCTGATTGTGGCGCTCACCTGCATGGCGCCAAACACGCATACGACCATCATTGGCACCAAGGCAGAAGCGACTCTCATCGCTGAAGACGACACGTCTCCATTCGTCCCTCCATTCACGCCTGTCGCGACACCACTGGAGGCGGGCTGCACGATGTTGGGGCGTGAGCGAAAGACGGCCTAACGGTGTGCGAGACCGTAGCCCAGCCTCATGGAGACGGTTGCGAATGGTCCTCGCCGATACCCCAGGAGCAACAGTGTCCCTAATTTGCTGGGAAGTGGCGGTGCGGTCCCCTACGGCACTGCGTAGGATCCTACGGTCTTGGCGTGCATCCGTGCGTCGCTGCGGTCCGGTCCCAGGTCGACGGGCACGTGCACCTTCCGCCGACCACTGGCGACAACATCGATGTACTGTGGAGACCTCACGCCCCACGTGTTGAGCAATTCGGCGGTACGTCCACCCGGCCTCCCGCATGCCCACTATATGCCCTCGCTCAAAGTCCGTCAACTGCACATACGGTTCACGTCCACGCTGTCGCGGCATGCTACCAGTGTTAAAGACTGCGATGGATCTCCGTATGCCACGGCAAACTGGCTGACACTGACGGCGGCGGTGCACAAATGCTGCGCAGCTAGCGCCATTCGACGGCCAACACCGCGGTTCCTGGTGTGTCCGCTGTGCCGTGCGTGTGATCATTGCTTGTACAGCCCTCTCGCAGTGTCCGGAGCAAGTATGGTGGGTCTGACACACTGGTGTCAATGTGTTCTTTTTTCCATTTCCAGGAGTGTATATACTCACGTCAAACAAATTGGTATTTACATTGAATTCCCACTTCTAATACGTTTCTCCACTGTTTGTACTATCTACTTTACCTAAACATCGGTATCCGGTGACGTGAACAGCGTTAAGGTCTTTTGTTCGTACCTGAGAAGTCAAGAGGACAAAGCAGCGAGTGACATGCAGCAGAAGTAATTTTACATCACATCCGGTTCTCAGTGATACAGCACCAGTTTTCAAGGTGCACAAAGCTTGCCAGAGAACAGTAAGAAGGCTAGTATGTCACACACTGTTTTAAGGCCTATTATAACCCGATTCTTATCAGAAAAACTCTGTGTATAACCAGTACACTTGAATTGGTATACTGTGCTAAGTCACAACGTAATTTCCCAGCTACTTCGTTGCAGCCATTTCGGAATCTCAGAATAGAGAAACTCCTAGAAGACTAGATCAAAAACACACATTTCTCAAACGATATCAGTTTGCTCCACTAGGTGTTATTGTTAGGATTAAATCATACTGTGTCTTATAATATACACTACTGCATAGTTTCGGTGTTGTAGCCATTCTGAAGTGTAAGTAAATACCATTGAGCACACATACAGTTCTTGGATTACAGTCTGCTATTTGTCTGTGCCACATAGTTTTAAAATTTTCTTTAGTGTTATAATCATGACATCAAGTGTTATAGAAAAAATAGTTACGTAGCATAGTCACTCAAAAGTGCTAGGGAGGACATTGATATCATACTACCATTGATGAGGTGTGGGGAAATGTGGCATTGCTTGTCCATTCAAGGTAGTAATACGACCCACTAGATACAAAAGGCATGACACTGAGAGTGTTTCCAGACATATACGGTTGCTTTGCTATGGCCACTCGTCCTACCATCTACAAATTAAGAAATTGCTGAACAGTGCTGAAAATTGAATGGATGTTGGTCTCTGTCACAGATGAGATCAGTTGTGGATTAATGTATGTAATGCAAGATACACAGGATGAAAGAATTTTACTTCGAAACTAACTGAATCTTTTGTGTAGGAAAACAGCATAATTTGATATTAATTGTTTGTTTCAAAGTATTCGGTCTTGTGTGGCATATTCCATGTTAGTTTTATTT